>NC_039273.1:1875056-1915056 GCF_003368295.1 Carassius auratus
TTGATTAATGCAATGCAAAATTTATCTTATTCAGTAATTTGTTCATTTAAAAAACGCACAGTACTACTTGTTTTACAGTCTTTAATTTTTGCCGGTTTAAATGTTTAAAACCTTGCATTTAAAACATTGCATTTAAAGTAATTATTAAATTTTCTGCAAAAAGCTTTTGTGAAATTGGACTTCATTTTCTCGTTTATTATTTACTTTTAATATTTTTATTGCTGTAATGCAACTTATCCTTTTCGAAATGGCATTCATTCAATTTTAATATTGCATTTCATTTATGCTGTTTTAAATGTTTTTATTTTAAATTGTATTATTCATTTTACTGCAAAACCATTCAGATTTTTCTCAAATTAGGCTTTATTTTCTTCATGAAAAATCTAATTTCTTATTTGCTTTTGATACTTTTATTAGCATAATGCAAATGGTATATGTAATGTAATTTGTTCAATTGTAATATTTATACATTGAAGTATTTGCCTTTAATTTATTGCATTAGTCATTTTAATTTACCGCAAAACATTTTTGAATCTTAATTAAAATTGTGCTTCGTTTTCTTTATGAAAAATATTTCGATTTATACATTGCTCATCCCAATTTATTTGTAATATCATGTGTTAAATTGTAACATGCATTGTAGCATTTACCTTTAAATAATGTTCACTAAAATGTATCAAACTGATTTAAATGTATCAAGCCGATTTAAATGCATCAAACTGATTTAAATGTATCAAGCCGATTTAAAATGTATCACGTTGGTTTAAATGAACTTAGATACTCAAAAACAAATAATTTATTTTCTTAAAGAAAGCTGAGTTCATTCTGTGTTTGCGTTGGGCTCCACATTCTTTCTTTTCTACGGCTTAATCTGACTTTCTCATTCTCTCTCGGCGGGAGTCGCTCAGTGAACCTCCTCTCTCCCCCCGTCCCACGTGTCTTTTATCTCCCTCTAAATGTGCATTTCACGGTCACCGCGAGATGATTTCCACCAATTGTTTGTTTCTCTTTGGCCCCTGGACTCCTCCTTCTGCTCCTTCACCTCCTGGTGTTGACGAGTCTCTCGATGAGCGCCCGGCGCGTCCGCTGCACCTCCTCTCCCAGACGCTCGATCTCGGCTTTGAGCCGCTCGTTCTGATCCGTCAGCTCCTGCACCTTCCTCTCGTTCTCCTGCTCACGCTCCCGTCGGCTCTTCTTCCCGGGGGACGGGGAGCACAGTGCGCCTCCTCCTTTGTCGCCGGCCCGCTTTCTCTTTCCCGGACGTGTTGGAGGGGACGGAGGAGGGGAGCAGTTGAGGGAGGATGAGGAGGACTCCGAGGAGCAGGACGATGTGTCCTGGACTGTCGGAAGCTCTTCCTCGCTCGCGGATGGCGACGGAGGCGCGTGATGCGAACCTTGGTACCCGCCGCTCACCATCGTCTCCGCCGACCCGACGCCGCCCTCGCTGAGGAGCTCGAAGAACTCTGGCGGAAGCAGGTCTCCTCCGGACGAGGTGTGCTCCGACTCGCCCCCTCTCCGGTCATCTTTTCGCGGTGGCGAGTGGACGACAGGTGGCTCATCGGTGACCCGTTGCACCCCGTCGCCCCAAACCTGCCCCTCCGTCAACCAGGTGAGCGAGCAGCTCTCCAACACATCCAGAAACTCGGGCTCCTTCTGCATAACAAGAGAAACCGTTAGAACTGTGAAGTCTGCGGGACGCGACCGTTGAGCGCCGTTTGACGTTACTGACCTCGGAGCAAGGCGGGGCTCTGGTGACTTTAGCCCCGCCCGCGTCGGAGCCCAGTATATCCTGTAGGTCTTCATACCACGCCTCCAACTCTGCACCACACAGCGGCCCCACGCCTGGGGGGTACAGCCACTCCGCAGTCATCGCACCAATCAGTCGCTATCCACAGACACAACACGCTATGCTCCCACACCTAGCACACCAGACCTGACCGGAAAAAAAACGGAGAAACTGTCTAAAAGAAGTGGAGAACCAGCTCTATATGCTGTACAGCGTGCACGTCTAGTGGGAGCTCCGGTGCGTCAGCGGAGTCAAGCTTCACCTGCGCCGGCAGGTTAGGGAATAGCTGATTTATCTGGGTGACCCGCTATTATACGCGACATTAAGATCGACTGCTCAGCCACCCGGTGCAACAAGGACACATAGTGGCCAAACAGCGTTACTACACAACAAACAACAAACCCAGAGCTTCAAAAGAGTGCATGCATGAATTGAGAAAGTTTATTATTATTATTATATTTTTGCTCCGTTTAGTGCTGTTTGTTGTTTTCTATTTAAATCATTAAGTTTAGTTATTAAATAATTATTTGAACATGCATATAAGCTATAGAAATGCTCACCTCAAATCAGTCTCTTGACAATCAAGTTTGAATGTGAGTTGATGGCGGTATATTGTCCCAATGATTCTAGAGGAATAAAACACGGAACAGCTCAAGCCACATGTCATGGTTGCAAAACTATTGCAAAACTATTAAAAAATAAAATATATAAAAAAAACATTCTCATTGCAAAACATTTCAGATGAGAAACACAAGCAAGCTGCAAAGAACAATGGAAAAACATAACAAACTTTTGGGGTCTTGATCAGATATTGATTAAAATTACCTATAGCGATTAATCTTTAATCTAAAATTAGGTCAGTGTTTTTTATGTAAACAAAGGCGCATTGTGTGCTCGGTGGCGCCCCCTGCGTGAGTCAAAACAACCCAGTGACCAAGGCGTTTCAGCTCAGCTGAAAAAAAAAAAAACACTGCAGAACTCATTTCTGAGTTATAAACATGATCAGCTAACGACATCCGGGTGAAAATGAAAACAGCCCTAACACAAATACCTGAGGCACGCCTGTTTTATTTATTTTTTTAAACAAAAATCTTAATGCGGAGTGAAGCGACATAACTAAAACTTATTGTTTTTCTATTAATAATCTGTTAATAATCGTTTAAGGATGTTTATCTGTTGTCTGGTTTACTCCAACAGCGACTACATCATAAATCGGTTATTTTAAAACCGACTTAAAATAAAACGCTAAGTGACTTCTTGTGTCATTTAAACGAATTTTCTTCTAATTGCTCCCGTCTGGAGCGGCGCTTCACGAAACTGACAGCGAGCCAATGACGTCATGGAATCAAAGTACAGGAGTGAGGAAACAAAGGGCGAGCACTCCTCGGCGAAATAGCGCTTTTAAAGCACTTCGGCGATGTTAAAAAACAACGGGTCGTCCATTCCGACCGCTTCCGTTTGGCTTCTTGAAGTGTACAAAGTTGCGTTCCGCTGACGATCAAAGACTTGCTGGCGAGCGATGTAACAAAAACCGTTACAAATCAAGCGTGCGCTACAAAGTTTCCGCGACCGGGAGGAAGTGACAGCTGTCAACGCCAAGTGTTCTAACGTAAACATGATACAACAGCGAAAAAAAGCGCAACAGTGTTGCGTTAAATAAATAAAACGGACGTTAAAATGGAAAAACTCTCCAATGAAATTTGAGTTGAGCAACTGTATTCCAAAAACAGCCCGGGATAGTCGCCAAAAAACACGCATTCCCGAATCCCAAAAGCTTGACAAAGTACATCAGAACACGATGAAGAATAGAGCAATAGAGATGACACTCACCCTTTTCTTTTTATTATTTCTTTTCCTCGGCTGTTTCGGATTCAGGGTCTGTGCGTGTTTTTGTAGAGATTGGTGATCGCTCATGTTAACCATTGTTCAGTTGAAGTCACCGAGTGTGGATTTCGGAAACTCCCGGGGACATTTATAGAGTGACTCCAACCGAACTCTGGGGGAAGGATCTCAAGGTGCAACCTAACCCAGATTAGGAGAAACTGACAGGAGATGGTCGGTATCTTGGACCAATCACGCGAGGCGGTCGGAATTCTTCTGCTTAGAGACATCCAATCAGCAGCCGCGCTGGGCGGGACTTGATGACTTTGCTGGTTGTTCTCGCTCCGCGCGAGTTTGTGTGAGCAGGAAGATGTGATGCAGTCATAAGACGGCCAGGACGAATTTGGGGCGTGAGGGAGTCACATGAAAGGAATGATGCAATCGTTGGCAACCGGTTTCTAGTTGGAGATAAGACTAGCAGAGCCCGAGCATGTTTTATTAAACAACCTTTCGTTAAAAAAAAAAAAAAAGTGGCGAGCTGCCTTATAAGGATGTAGGAAAAATGTTTCCATTTTTGCTTGCGTTCGCATATGCGCTTATAAAAATAGGCAACGTTAATATCCGCGGTCGTCGTGTGATGCATGTGTCCGCTCTTTTTTTCATCTTTAATAACCCCTCTCTAGTGACCCAAGTTGATTTTGTCTTGTTTCCAAATGCATCCAGTTGAGCACTATGGAATGATGATATTCCATAGGAGTTTAAAGAATCCCACTTCAGCCATTTCACTCCAGTCAACACACACGATCCATATTAACAATTAAACAACTCGAGTGATTATGCTATAGCACTTTACCTATTTATGATCACCTAACGAGCCCATAAAGTGAGGATGAAGTCGGAAAGGTCAGAATATAGTTCTCAGATTAGTCTGGAAGAATTTTTCAGAATAAGATTAAGTTTCACGAAGCGTCCATATAGTATTTTTTCCAAGTTGGATCCTATTGTCCATATTACATTGCACTTAAAGTGTGAAGGTTTCAAGACATTATTGTAATTTTCAGAATGCTGTGATCTGGTTATCCAAATTTATTATAGACATGAGTGTAATGACAACGTTTTAATTGCTTTTAAATTATATGCTTTATTACGGTGACATGAAAAATATCCATGGTTTAATCAGAACCAATGTAACCTCCCTATAGACATATTTTCCCAACATGGATCCTATAGCCTAGATAGGGCACTCAAAAGTGTGCATGTTTCAAACATTATTCCAGTTTTCAGAATGCTGTCATTTGGTTATCCAACGTAATTACTTAAAAAAATATGTAGCATGGTTAAATGGCTTTAGAATATGTTTTGATTTGTGTTTGAGAACAGCCCTAAATATTTTCCCAACATGAGTCTTGAAGCCTAGACAAGGGCACTTAAAAATGTGGATGTTTTAAAGCATTATTACAGTTTTCAGAATGCTGTCATTTGGTTATCCAATGTAAAAATAATATAGCATGGTTTTAATGGCTTTATAGGTTTTAATCTTTGTCCATGAACTGCCCTAAATGTACATAGTATTTTGTTTATCCAAAGTAATAACTTGAAAAATAAGATGTAGCACTGTTTTAATGGCTTCAGGTGTTGATCTCTGTCTGGGAACCACCCTTAATATTTTTCCCCAACATGGGTCTAGATAGATAAGTGTGCATGTTTCAAAACATCACGTGACCTGTAACTCCTTCAGGTTTACTCTGAACTCCGCACTAAAGACAGTATTTTCCCACCATGGGTATAATCCTATAACCTAGAAAAGACTGTTGTTGTGGCTTTGTTGATCTCACCATTGGTCTTGTATGATCATTAGGAATAAATGATAGGAGTAAGGTGTTTAATTATCAGGTCCAATTGTTTAATTGCTTTAGATGATGTATTTTATTAAGATTTGGTGACCTGTAACTCTCATCAGTCAGCTGATGTCACCATGCTCTCATCTCATTAGTATTCTGAAACTCTTCCAAACACAAGAGTTAAGTAGTTAAACTTGCATGGTGCAAAGCGTGCAATGTATTGCCTAGCAACAGCGCAAGTGGGATGCGCGCGAGGTTAGCGAATAGAAAGCCCAAATACTGTTTCCAGGAGCAGGGCGCCGCTCGCGCGGAGACGCGCTAACACGTCACGATCGGTCGGCTGTTGCTGTGTAGTCTCCCCGCTGCCTAATGGTTATCACCTCCGAGCGAGTAATTCTATTGGCAGGTTATGCTTTTATTCCCCAAAGTTGTGTTTACTCGACATTCCTTTGAAGTTCGAACAGGTTTAACTCTTAATAACTCCCAAACTTTGTCGAGTTCACCTGCTTTAAACACAGTGGGAGGTTGATCTGATTTTTATTTCTGTACAGTGCCAGCGAATCACATTTCTGCTCCCAGATCTGAAGATACGTTTTACAAAAGCATAGAAACATCTCCTCGGAATATGATTTCCTACATCTTTCCTCCACACTAAGTAGGTTTTATCTGCAATTATACGGGCGAACCATTTTTTTGTTTTCTCAGCTAACTGACACAATAAGGCCAATAAAGACGCGCGCGCGCGCGTGTGTGTGTGTGTGTGTGTGTGTGTGTGTGTGGAATCATCAAGACTAACGGAAAGATCTTTCTCTCAGGATATTATCGCCTCCCGCTCACTTCGATCAAATATTGCGCATTTACAGATTAAATTTAAATTAAGATTTAAATTAATTTGAATGGCATTTTTTTTACTGACTGCACAAACAAAAAATGCGATTTTGTTTTATATAAATCATGGCCATTGAGAAGAGATTGGTACATATCAATAATTGAGTTTATTGACATATGGCCATTTTCTCAAATTCCCGGACACCTGAAATAAAATGTAAAATCCTCTCTGTAGTGAAAACAATACTTATTTTACAATAATGCAAATATTGCATAATTCTAAAACAATCCCGGGACAAATCTACAGAAGTCTGTCTAGTTATTTTTCTCAGCGAGCAGCTCTCGCGCTCCTCCTAGCGGACATGGAATTTGGACGGAATTCCAGACCCGACTGCGCATGCGCGGACGAAAACGCCATGTTTTTTTTTTTTTTTTTTTTTTTGGCACGGGATCCTAAGGAAAAATAGGAACTTGGAAAGGAAGATAAAGTGAAAGCAGCACCACAAAGGCGTTATCAGTCCCTCTCTCGCTTATGTACACTGTAAAGACGCGTAGGAGAGCGCCGAAGCTTTGAATGAAGAGAACGGCATTCACGCGAAATTGGACGATAATATAAGGGGCGCAATAAAACCGAGCGTTATTGCTCTTTGTTTTTAAGCAGGACGGCTCGGATGGTGCGCGGGGATGAAGACGCGGGGAAGTGGCTAAAATCACACAGCGTTAATAACAGCTCCAGCAACGGCGACATTTGCGACACGAACGCGTCGAGACGCTTGTTCAGTCTTCAGTCTGCGCAGAAGAAGCAGGAAACTTCGTAAACACAGAGGTACGTAGCCTGCGAGCTAAAGGAAGCTAACAGTGCGTCTACGCGACGCGACAAACTAGAACGCTTCCGATGCTATGTTACCAAGACCGATTTATCTCAGCGTTATAACGTGTCCGGTAAGCTTGCGATACGATACAATGTTTATGTATGCGCCAGCTAACGTTAGCCATTTGTTTATTCTTCAGCACGCGTAATGTTAGTGTTTCAAAGTAGCAGCGCGATACTCAAGTGAGTAACGATACATTCCTGTTTTCTTTTCGTATTCAAGATCTAGTTTTGCCGAAACTTTGCATACTTTTATTCTGGGGGTTTGTTTGTTATTTAGCTCGCTGCTTAAGCCAGAACATTAGCCGCTTCACAAACACCCGCCTTTATGCCATATTAAAAACCGTTAAAATTATATAGTTTTAGGCAGTGACATCATCTCAATCACTTAAATTTGAATTTTTGCGTTGGCGCGCTTAGTATTAGTTTCAACTGTCACTGTTCAACTCTACTGTCAACCATATGTCAGAGTTGTAAACTGACAAAAGTATCGTGTGTTTAGACTTGTGTTCTACTCCTACCATGGTATTAAGTGCCAGATCCCATGAATATGGTGATCAAATATAGTCAAAATTCTTATTTTTATGGTTCATTTTACCCATATTTGTATTGAAAATAGTTATAAATCTTTTATATTCTTTACTCCAGTAATTTCAAAGCCACTTGAACTATGTTTTTCTTTATATTTTCAGATTGGTGACTTCTGGAGACTTCCATAGAAGCATCATCCCAGTTTGAGAGAAGAGGATTGCTTGTCAAGACGGATTTGTTCTATGTATTGCTTTGTGCTTCGTTAATGCTGCCTAAATATCCTCCAAAGACTGTATTTCACGATTGGTGCTGACCAAGGCTGCATTAAAATGAAAAGGTACAGCACAAAGTGTCACCCTAAGTTGCAGAATGTCATAACATCGTACATATTGCAAGGTTTTGGAGTGACAAATGAATTCATTAAATGTACAGAATACACATGAAGTTAACCACGGTGCGTTTTGAAATTTCTACCTACATTTTCCCTTGTTTGTTGTCTTTCTTTTAAGCAAAACTAAGATGTACACACTCCACAGATTTAATGTGAATGTAGTTGTAACTACATGATATCATCTGTGCTCTATGAAGGTAAACAATATCCAGAATAGTCACAGATTAAAAGCTCAAGTGGAGTGACAACTGTATTTAGCCTAGGTGCAGTGTGAACACATTTTGCAACTGAAAATAGGTGGGAAGTTTGAGTCAAATCTGATTTGTAACTGATTTAAAATGAAAGTTAGTTAATGAAATCTGGTTTGAATCTAAATATGGATAATCAGATCTGGTTTGAATCTGAATCTGCTTCGTTAAATGTAGTTACAAACTGAAACTGGGTCATCAAATCTGCTTTGAATCAAAATCTGGATAATCCAATGTGGATAGAAACTGAACCTGGTTCATCAAATCTGTTTTGAATCTTAATCTGGTTCAAAACTGAATCTGGTTCAGCAAAGCTCGTTTGAAGATGAATATGGTTCATCTAATGTAGTTAGAAACTGAAATTGGGTGATCAAATTTGTTTTGATTCAGAATGTTGTCTGAATCTGGATTGAATCTAAATCTGGATAATCAAATCAAATTTTTTATCTGAATCTGGTTTATCAAATCTGGCTAGAAACCGAATCGGTTTCATCAAATCTGGTTTGAATCTCAATCCGATTCATAAAATCAGGCTTGAAACCGAATCAGTTTAATCAAATCTGGTTTGAAACTGAATCTGGTTCATCAGATCAGTTTTGAAACTGAATCTGGTTCATCAAATAAGGTTTGAAACTGAATCAGGTTAATAAAATTTGGTTTGAAACTGAATCTGGTTTATCAAATCTGGTTTGAAGCTGAATTGGAAGTGGTTTGTGTCTTTAGGAGCTGGATGTGTGTGAGCAGAAAATGACGGGGGACAGTGAGAGTGCAGCAGGAGAAAAAGATGGAGATACGTCGCTCATCGCTCAGATCCCGGTTGGCTGGCAGAGGAAGGTGAAAGATGGGGCTGTATCTTACACCAGGTACGTCCACACCTTACTTTGTGTCATTCATAATTGCTGTACTGATTAAATCTGAACAGTGTTGCTACTAAAAGGTACAAAAGGAACAATTTCAAGTTGCTTAATCCAAGCAAACTTTCCTCACACACATGCGAGTGCATTTAGCATTCACATTCAGTTTTGTCGTCTGTTGCTTTAAATGCTTGTGCTCTTTAAAGTAGATTTAAATTGGATTCTGATTGGCTGTAAATGTTTTTATTGTTCATCAGCTAGTTTTGAAAGTGACTCTTTAGAACTTTAGTGTAACAGTCTGAAAGTAAAAATCCGATTAATTTTTTCCATAGTGGAATTGAATTGTAACAATAACTTTAAACAAATCCTTTAAAAACAGACCTGCTGTGAATGACGTGCGATCTCCATATACGTATTTTAGAATAAATGTAAAATAAATTTTACCTATTGATGTCTGCACGGGAAGAGGTTGGAACTGAAGTCTGTTTCGAACCAAGCAATCAAACCAAGTGTAAATAGAGCTGTCAAACAAATCAGTCTTTGTCTTTTTCTTCTTATTCAGCCCGAGTGGTACAGTCCTTCGATCTGTGGATGAGGTTAGGGTGTATCTGCGGACAGACGGCACGTGTAAGTGTGGTCTCGAGTGCCCGCTAGTCCCAAATAAGGTGAGATCCTTCTCATTCATGATATTGACTTTATCACGTTCCTGTAGCTCAAGTGCTAGAGCATTGCATTAGCAAGCGCAAGGTTTTGGGGTTCGAATCCCAGGGAACACATGCTAGGAAAAAATTTTAAGCTTTTATGCAATGTAAGTCGCTTTGAATAAAAGCGTCTGCTAAATCCAAATGCATAAATTATTAATATTGATTTATTTGTTACACTGGAAATGTTTTGGCAAATGTCATCCAGGTAATTCCATGCATACAAAAAAAGTTTGCTTACTGTGTACTGTATGACTATTGCATATTGTATAGTTTTTGTACAGTTTTAAACACAACTTTATTGCATGCATTTAAAAATAAATGCATTGTCTTTTTAAATTCATGCAGGTCTTTAATTTTGACCCTGCGGCGATGGTCCAAGCTCCTGGTCATCAGTCAGGGAAAATAGAGGAAGACATGACCAAACTCTGTAACCATCGCAGGAAAGTTGATGCCATGGCGGCGTTATGCCAAAGCATGCAGCCCTCCCATCTTTCCTCGCCGGCTCAAGCCACAGGTACTGCATCTTTATACACACATTATTCCAAAACATAATTTTTTATTTAAAAGCACATTTAAAAACAACACGTTGTTACAAAATATGAAGCAATGAGCTTAACATTTATGAACCCAGAACATTGCTTTAAGTAAATTACAGTATGTGACCACGGCTGTTCTTTTGGAGTAAAGGTTATTCTCTACATCTTGTGACCAAATGTTACTTATTCAAATTATTACATTTGACTACAGTGTGCAGTAACTCATAGTTTGTCTTCAGTTTCCAGTTCTCTGTATTTTCAGTTATTTAACTTGTAAACTAAGATTATAGAAGATTTGCAAAAAGAAAGTCATTGTTAAAAGATATTAGCTAAAGTTTGCCAGAAGGCATTTCTGAGACATTGAAGCCAACTGGAAGAAGGTTCTGTAGTCTGAGCTCAAAATTAAGTTTAGTTTAAAGTCAATCACTCTTGAAACCTAATTTTAAATGGTAACCTTCTTTGATTCAGTTTAAATTCCTAAAATATACATTTGCATTTATGCAGTTAGCAGATGCTTTCATCTAAAGCAACTTACAAAAGAGGAGTGATGTTGGCGCAGTGGATAAGACGGGTTTGAATCCACTGTGAGACACCAATGTGTGCCTGAGCAAGACACTTAACCCCTAGTTGCTCCAGAGGCGTGCGACCTCTGACATATATAGCAATTGTAAGTCGCTTTGGATAAAAGCGTCAGCTAAATGTAAGAGCAACCAAAGCAGTTGATTAAAGAACCAAAAACATTCGTAATATGCAATGGCATTTTTATAAGACCGATTAGATTGGGATTTTTTGGAAAAATGCTTTTCATAGGCATCTGTCTTTTAAGTTGAGCTTTCTTCAGCAAGGTGAGTTGTATTGTCTGATTGTTTTGTTTAAGGAGGTGTTGTATGCTCCGTGGACAGCAGAGAGCCGAGTGGATCAATGGTGGCTCATAGAGACGGCGCCCACTGCACTTACCCTCAGCCAAGACAGAACCAACCCAAATCCAACATTGGCTTTCCTCTGTCCTCTCCCCGTTCTGTACTGCAAAATGGTTCTGTTAGCCTTGCCTCTATTTCTCGGCATCCAGAACAGGGTTCACCTTTAAAGAAATCTCAAACGCCAGTGGGCTCTATGCCTGGTTACGCGAAGCAGCAGTGGAGCCCTCATCCACCGCAAAGGACAATACACAACCCTGCTTCTCCTAACAGTGTAAAACCAGGTGTAAACACGCATCCTCCAGACCCCTCCAGTTCTTATTCCTTATCCCCCTCTTCATCCTTAGCCCTGAGTGGTGGAGCAGCTCTGCCACATTCCCAGGGAGCGAGTGCTAAGTCGCCCTCTCCTCTGTCACCCTCACGTACCTTGGACACTTTCTCACCCCACCAATGCTCTCGCCACTCTTCGACGTCCTCGCTCTCAGAACACGGGGCCCAAGGGTCCGTCTTCATTCAGGGAGGCAAATCGTTGCAGTCCACCATACCTTGCTCCTCTCCCAAGCTTCCTCCTGCACCTTCCAGTCCGTGTAGTCGCTTGGAGGGCATCCTGCAGCACTACAAAGACTGTAATACCTCCAACACAAGCTCCGGTGCTAATTCTAGCAACTATCAGACGTCACAAGCCGCATCGTTGGTGCATCCCAATGCAGGCGACAAGAGGAATGGACTGAGTACTGCTCAAGCTCCAGAACTGCTTGGCCTTCCACTAGGACAGATTCTCAACCAACAGAAGGCCCGGCAAAAGGGCCACCTCAATAACTCTTTCCCGGCCAGCAGCCTCCTCTCTGCGGCCGCCAAAGCCCAGCTGGCCAACCAGAAAACTCAGCTCAATGCAGCCGATGCGCTGGCCTCACTCCCTCTTACGGGCTTGGATATGGAACAGCAGTCAAAGGTATTGATTAGCACTTTAAACAGTAGCGTCCACCCCACTTCCGCCAGAGCACAGTCCCTAACAGCCCTGTTGCTTCCGCACTCCCCTTCCCCGGCATCCCCTGCTGTTGTTGAGAAAAATTTGCGGCGCACACGCCAGAGGCGCTCACCCACCGTTTTGAGCATGCTCAAGGACTCGCATTTAGTTCGGAACACAGGAGATCTCACCGGGCCGCCACTGCTGATCTCCCCATGCCTTTTGCCACCTTCTCCTCTCGTACCTCACTTAGACAACCACCGGCTACCTGTCGCTCCTCCAAATGCCTCCAGGTTGCAGGATTCGGAGGAAGACAGGAAGCCAGGAATTGCTAATTCCCTCCCACTTTCCTCCCCATCTCCATCCCAGCCCCTTTCCGCCCTGCTTCAGTTTCTAAGCATGCAAAGTGCGCAAAGCGCAACCCAGCAATCCAGCGGCGGAACTGCCATGCCTGGCAACAGGCACACAAACACATTGCCTTCTTCACCGAGAACAATAACTCCCCAGACGCCCCAATGCGACATGCAGTCCACATTACGTTTACTCAACCCCACCCCTCAACCCCAAAGCACAGTGCCCATGCCAGAACCTCCTATCCAGCGACCCCCATCCCAACCTTTTCCTTTGATGGGTGACGAGACAACCATGAACCTCAAAACAACCTCCAGCAATGCCATCCTGAACTTGAGCCAGCCCCACACGGGCACAACGCCAGACCTCAACAGTTCAATTCTGAGCATGATGAACCAGATGTCCTCAACATTCTTTCCCCAATTCCTGGAGAAAGGTTGTGGACCCAAAACAACAGAGAGTTGTCCTGACAACAGTACCTACCAAATTAACCAGTCAAACCACAACCAAGCTGTGGAAAGTAAAGGTGAGACTTCTTATCTTTTGTTTCTTGGGGAATTTTTACACCAAATGTGGTTTGGGTGGTCTGTTTTACACTTGTATTTTCTCGGCAGGTCCTGTAGAGGCAATGGATCAGCTGGACTCGGACACAAGATTGCTGGGTGGCTGTGAGCCGGACCACAGCCTCTCTCTGCCCAATGCCTCTTCTTCCGACCTTTCTATTCCCTCAACCGACCCTGCTGTTTCCCTTGCAGAGGCTTTCCCCTTCATGTCCCAAGAACAGCTCCTCCAGCTTCTTTCCACCAATGCCGGTCTGCCTTCCCTGCTGCCCCCTTTCCTTGGCTCCCTGCCTTTAGGGGTTTGGACAGGGAGCCAACCTTCAGCGCCCAGCGGTGCCCAGCAGGGACAGCCAGCCAGTGCCATCCTAAACCAGGGCTCTCCTCTCAATATCCTAAACCAGGGCGAGCTTCCTCTCAACCTCATGAACCTGTTAAATCCGCCAGGATCTGCTGCACCGCTTCCCCCTGTTGCAGGACTAGAAGGTAGTGAAAAAACCCCTGGGCTTCAAGCCCTCCTCATGGCTTCATTGCTGCTCAGCCAGAACCCGGCTGCCATGTTGCCACTACCAGCTCTCAACCTGGAGCTTCCTACACTGCAGCAGGTCTTTGCGGACGGAGTGTCCCTGGAGAAGACCGCTCTGCTGGACTCGGTCCTGATGGGGCCGGGGCTCCTGGAGGCTCTTCAAACTCTAGCACCCAGCGCAGACGGCCAGTCACTACTTTTTTCCACCTCCCTCACTCCACCCCCTCCCGCCTTCCTGTCCCTCAACCCCGCTCTGCTGGCCGCAGCTCTCGCCCAGACCGAACCCCTACCCAGCCACGCACTATCCCCCCCGCCTAATTCTCAGGTACACGCACAGGTACTTCGCTACATGTGCCCATACAGTCTGCATGCTTCCAACTGATGCTTCTGTTTACAATGACAGGGGTTCCCAACCAGGTGTTCTGCCCCTAGTGGTAATCGTGGAAGTGCATGGGTTTAATTTGATAAAAACTAGAAAAATAATTGACAGGGTTGGGGTTTACCTTAAAATCAAAAGGATTGGACATTATTTTATTTTAATTGTAGCATTATCTTCATGAAAGTATTGCAAATTTAATCTCCCAATCTCTTGTAGATTGTAAATATAATTGTAATTAAATATTAAAAAAAAATTTTTTTGCACTTTTGAAAATGTGGTTAATTGTCATGAAATTGAGACACTGCAAAAAAAATGCTAAAGGTATAGTTTACCCCAAATTCTAAATAGTCATCATTAACAGGAGATAAATATCAGGGAATTCACCTGATAAAGGTTGGGAGTCCTTGTTTTACGAGTTGTACCTTTTGTGAGTGCATGCATCTTGTGCAATACATATATGAATCTGTGTGGCTGTAGGGGACTCTGTCCAGCCCAGCTCTAGTTTCTACCTCGGTGTCCAGCATGGGACAGGAAGTGTGTGACCCCCTGGCCGAACAGGACAAGAACAACACCCAGACACATCATTTCCTGCCGCCTCTGCTCGCCCCTGGGGTTCTTGGTAAGTGGATCAATAAAAAAATGTGGTAACACTTTACTTAAAGCCTTTATGTATAATGTATTATAAAATACATTTTAATGCATTAATTATGCCTTGCAATGCACCTTATAATGCATTGTGCAATCTCCTGATCAATTGTAAATACAGTTATTACAAAACTTATCAATTCATTGTTACATTATACATTTCAAATAACAGTTAAACAAGCACTAGTAGTTTTCTTCTAGTTCGATTCTCTGCTGTTCTGTTCATCTCCACAACACTTAAAAAAAAATGTTGTGCATAATTTGGGTAGGGCTAGGCGATATGGCCCAACAAAATCAAGATTTTCTTCTTTCATATCAGTCGATATTGATTTTTATTTTGCTTAGAAAAATTTATATTTTTTAGCTATTCAGCTTGAAAATGTAACTAGGAGAAGATCCAAGTAACTTTTTTTTTTTTATTAACCCTCTATAAAGAAATTTATATTTCGAGTGCAACACACATGATGTAAATGTTAAACATAACTTGTTAAATATCTTTAGAAATTATCTAAACTACATCTTAGATGAATGTCTCACTTGTACAGTGTCTCATGCATGAAACCGTTTTCTATAAACACAGCGCCCAAGTAAAAAAAAAAAGCAAACTCCCAATTGTTTCCTATTTCACTGTCTGCGTTGCATCTTTATCAACACAAAAGTAGATTCTGTGTGCCAAGGACATGCGTCGACATGCAATTTGATCATTCTTTTCTCTTTACTGTTGCCATTTTGTCAAAGAGTCTAATTCTAATGTTTGGTGAATTAAAAGTCATGATTCCCTGATTTATAAAAATACAATCGTGGCAAAACATTGAATTCGAATGAATTGGAAAAATTGGAAAAATCGTAAAAATCGCCCAGCCCTGCTACTAATGTTGTTCTTGTAATTTGGTTCTTAATGAATAAGCATCAGTAAGAGCTGCTGCTGCTGATGGTGTTTCTCTCTGATGGTGCTCAGGTGAGCTCGCAGCTCTGGGGAACATCAACGGTCTTCAGGGTTTATTGGGAGCCGGAGCGCTGCTGCTGCCTCAGGGCCAGTCTCTGAGCGTCCCGCTCATACCGAACCAGACAGGGCTCAACCCGCTCACCTGCCTGCAGGTAAACTCACACACCACCAGCAGACATCACTCTACACACCTGAGAGATCAGTGCTTCACAAGCCACGAGTTCAGAGAGGTTCATCATGCCACGATCTGCAGCACCTTTCACAGACTCCAAGACCGTTACTGTCAGATTCAGAATCTGTTAGTTACCCTGTACATTCTTCACTTTTTATGTCTTTAAAAGAAGTCTCTTCTGCTCACTGAGGCTGCATTTATTTGTTCAAAAACAAGTTATTAAATATCATTGCAATGTAAAACAGTTGTTTTCTGTGTGAATCTCTGTTAAACTGTAATTTTTTTTTTTTTTTTTAGCATCATTCCTCCAGTCTTCAGTGTCACATGATCTTCAGAAATCATGAAAATATACTGATTTATTATCAATGTTGTGCTGCTGTTTTTGGAAATTGTGATGCCTTTTTCAGGATTCTTTGATGACTACAAAGTAAAAAAAAATAACATGAGCATTTATTTAAAAATAAAAACTTTTCTAACAATATACACTAGAGTTCAAAAGTTTGGGATTAGTACATTTCTATTATTATTTTAAAGAAATGTAAACGTATTCAGCAAGGATGTGTTACTTTTTTAAGAGTTGATAGCAAAGATTTATATTGTTAGAATTCTTTTTTTATATTTTGGATAAATACTGTTCTTTTGAACTTTCATCAAGGAATCCAAAAAGCATATTTAGCATAGTAAATCAGTATATTTTCATGATTTCTGAAGATCATGTGACACTGAAGACTGGAGGTATGATGCTGAAAATACAGCGGAGCATCACAGAAATAAATTATATTTTAAAGGATATTAAAATAGAAACCATTATCTTATATTGCAATAACATTTTGCAAGATTACTGATTTTTTTTCTGTATTTTTTATAAAAAAAAATGCACCCTTGAATGAGAAGAGACATCTTAAAAAAAAAAAAAAATCAGTGAGACTTAAAAAGTTTTTTTTTTTTTTTTTTTTTAATGGATCCATTATTGAATCAGTATTTTTTTTTTTTTTTTTTAATATTCAAGAAATTCATACGTTGAGCCCAGTTTGTATTTCACTGTAAAATTGTTAAAAATCATGCGAGACATGAATCGGTCAGTGTTAATCTTCTCATTCCCAGCTGACGATGGCGCAGGGGCTCATGGGAGAGAAGCCTGTGGCTCTGCATGAGACGTCTCTGTCACAGGAAGCGCTTCCCTCGGCTCCGATGTCCCAGGATTCCCTGCTCGACCCGCTGCAGCAGAGAGAGTCCTCCACGGGCTCCGGTCCGGGACTCTTTGACCCGTACGGCTCCTTCATGGACACTATCTACACGTCCTTCCTGCAGGTGAGCGAGCGAGGCTCTGACTCGAACCCGCTGTCGTACCCCGAGCTCCAGCCGCTCCTCCAGCAGACCAGCGCCCCACCGTCCCTCAGTCCACGCCGCGCCTGCTCCCTCCACAACCCGGATCTGTCCCGCCTCGGCATGGACACAGCTCAGTCCCATTCCCAGTCCCCGGCCCGCGGGACGCCCAAACCCAGCGAGGACCCGTCCACACCGCCGCCCTGCAAACCAGCAGCAGACGACGCTCTGGAGGAGGCCAAGACCGACGGCTCGACTGAAGTGTGCCTCTACAGCAACGGGATCGGCTCCGGAGCGCAGGGACGAGGACATGATGAAGACGAGGAGGAGGAGGGACGGAGACCACAGGGATATTTGAGTCCGGGCGAGAGCTTCAGAGACGCTGCTGAGGACATCAGAGACGCTGAGCAAGTCAGAGTGAGTGATTTTTATATACTATCAGAGTATTTATTCTTAATTTGAATTGGCTTTTATTTTTATTTTTAGATTTCAATTTCTTTTTCTGTTTAGCTGTACATTGCTTTTTTTATTTTCATTATTTTAGTAATTTTGCAATTAGTTAATATCATTTTTATGTATTTTTAATATTTATATTTAGCTTTGTTATTTTTATTTCAGTTGAATTTTTGTGATTTATGTTGTTTTTTTTATATTTCTATTTAGCCTTGAATTATTAAGTTTTAAGTTTGTAATTTTTATGATTAATAAGATTATTAAGATGGATTAATAAGGTCATGTGGTGACAATAACAGCTTAATTTACATTTTATTATTTTTCTAAAAAAAAAAAATATATATATATATATATATATATATATATATATATATATATATATTTATATTTGGTTAATTTTTACGTTTGGTAAGTTTCTTAGCTTTTCCTATTTTTATTATTATTATTTTTAATATTTGTATTTAGGCGTAAGCTGCTTTTTTCCCCCCAGTCTATTATTTTGTAATTTAGTTCTGCCTCTGTCATTTTTATTCATTTTCTATTTTCCTATTCAACTTTACGTTGCTTTATTTTCACTAAGTTTTAATAATATTTTTAGTTTTTTAATTAATTTTCATATTTTAGTTTGTAATTATTTTGTGCTTATCATATTTATATATAATTTTCTATTTAGCTTTAAATTGCTTTTAAGTTTAAGTTTTAATAGTTTTATGTTTCAAAACAATATAAGATTATTGTTATTATTATAATTATAATAATGTATACTGTACAGTGAACTACTAGTGTTTCTTTCCCTTCTTTCTCCTCTGTCTGAACTCAGACTGCAGATGTGCACACAGGAGCCAGAAGGGGGCGCAAGAGGAAACAGTCGTAAGTGCATCGCTCCAGAACTCAACATGTTCGTTGACGCTTGTGAAGTGTTTTACTCTCCTCTTCTTCTTCTGTCAGACTGCGGAGAGGAGCAACGCTGGAAGACGGCATCGACCGCATCATCGAGGAGCCGACGGTGAGTCAAACGTGTGACGCACACACCTCACACACACACACACACTTCTCTCACACACACCCCGTCACACTGTTTGTTTAGTACGTAATGGCATACTGGGAATGGAGAAAGTTGCATTCCATCACAAAAACAGAGACCACTGTTATCAAAAGTATGGGAATACTTTAAACACAGGACAAATAAAATGGCCCTTTGTTCCCTTTGCAAAACCGCAAACACCTCAGAAACACCCCGCGCACACTTCATACACACACTTCTCTCACACACACACCTCGCGCACACCTCACACTGAGCCGCAGTAACTCGTGTTTGTGTTGTGATCCAGAAAACGCTGTCCAGACCCGTCAGAGGGAAGAGACGCCGTGTCGTCCGATAAAGCCGGCCGTACTGTCCAGCCAACACCAGCACTGTTTCCACGGCAACACCGTCTGAGCCGCACTCTGAAGAGTCTTTGTGATTCGCTGCTCCACGACTGATGTTACATTGTTACATTTTCAAACAGTTACCAGGCAACCAATGATAACTGTTGAGAAATTGTTGTGTTGGTTCGGGAATAGTTATTGTTTGTTAACTCCGTTACTTCTGCTTCTTGTGTTTAATTAATGAGGTCCAGTGTGATTGACAGCGCTGATATAAAGGAATCGTTCTGGCGAAGATTACAATGAGCTGTAAATGTTCTCACCTTCAGTTCATCTGAGATCAGGATGAGTTTGTTTCTTCATCAGGTTTGGAGAAATGCAGCATTGCATCAGTGTCTCATCAGTGGATGCTCTGCAGTGAATGGGTGCCGTCAGAATGAGAGTCTGATAAAAACATCACAATAATCCACAGCACTCCAGATGCTGGTTTATATGTCCCTTGGACGCTGAATCTGTTCTGTCCTCAGACCAAATGACTCATGTTATCATTTTATTACCCATAATGCACCTCGTGAAACTTTTTTTAGCCCCAGACTCATTCAGTAGTCCACACTTCTCCAAACACGTCAGACCAATTCTCTCTCTTCACTCCATGTTTTGTCTTTGCAGGGCCGTATATATATATTTTTTTCTGTGAGTATGTGTGTGTGTGTGTGTGTGTGTGTGTCTGTAGGTTTTAGGGCCTTTAGTCGTGGATCTGCACAGAGCTCATCAACACAGGCACAAGAATATTACTGAATATTTAAAATAATGATTTAATACTGAGGCTGATTATGCAATTTTACTATTGAATTTATGTATATATGTACAGTTTTAGTATTTTATTTTGTACACCTTTTTTAGGAAAAAATGAGCAATTTGTAAAATATTTCTCCTGCAGAGAAACCTTTCCTTTCTCATATTCATGTTTGATTTGTAAAGAAAATACTTTGAGAATTGTGAACAAGTAGCATTTACTTTTTTATTGGGAGTTGATTTTTTTTTTCTTTATTTAACAAATTAAACCATTTTAAATGATGAAAGTTCTCTTCTGATTCTTTTAGTGCTTTTTACACCGTGTTTCAAAGCAGCAGTAATAGTTCATCAGTAAATCAATGTTAGAAATACAACTTTAGATTTTTCTGAAATATTGAAATTAATGTTTAGGGTCAACTAATATTAATAAAAGCTTTAGAAGTAGTTCATAGATCATGTTAAAATAGTTAACTATTAACACTTGAAATCAGTTTTATAAAAAAATAATTTACAAAAATGTAAACTTTTTTTTTTTACAAAACTTCATTCTATAAAAAATATACAACGCCATAAAAATGAAATCGATTTAAAAATTCTCCAAAAATACAAAAACGTTCAATTTACAAAAAAAAATCTATAAAGCCATAAAAATATAAAACCTGTTAAAAAATGTAAAATATAAAACCACAAAAATATAAAATCTATAAAAATTAAAATTAAATTTACAACAAATAAATACAAATATATAACAATCTACAAAGCCAAAAAAAATTAAAATACATTTAAAAAATATATATATAAAAAATACAAGTCCATAAAAATAGGAAATCTATTAAAAGAAAATCTAATAAAAAAAAAAAAAGTGTACAAAAATGTTTGAAAAATCTACAAAGCTATTAAAAAAAAACCTAAAACACAAAAATATACGTCAAATTAGCAAAATAAATATATAAAGCCACAAAAATATAAAATCGATAAACAAATCTCAATCTAGTAATTCTTATCCAATAATCATAACTGAAAAACCCACTGAAATGTATTAGTGAAGGAACCTTGGGAAAATTGTGTGGAATGTTGTTAAAATTCAAAAACAACAGCATGAAACAGATTTCTGGAAGCATTTTATTCCCCAGAGATGCATTTGAAATTCTATATTGGAAAATGATCATAATTTGTGGACTGTCACACATTAATAATACAATAACGGTTACAAGCAATCGCTCGTGAGAGAGAGTTAAAGTACAGACAAGCCTGTATTTACACACACAGCGTCTCATCACCTTCAAAACAAAGTCTGTACGTTTTTTGGCTGCTACAGAACTCAGACAGACAGCTTCCGACTTTGTGTTTGAGGGACAGCATCTGAACGCTGAAGCTTTAGGAGCTTCTGTAGTGTGGGAACGTTTGGTCTCTGCAGAAAAACAAAAGTGCGGCATGAGAAACAGCTGGACTCTGATGGTCTCGGGCTTTTATTTGGAGAGTTTCTTCATCCTCTGGTCCAGCACGGAGAAGTTCTCCTCCACAGACAGCAGGTTCTCCTTCATGGTTTGCTGGACCTGTGAGTGAAGAGCAGCAGGTTAATGTGGTGTTTTACAGTCGCTGGTGTTTCAGTGAGACGAGGACAGACCTGTGTGAGCAGAGTGCTGTTGTCCTTCAGAGAGTTGTTGATCATCTGCTGTGTTGTGTCCAGATGGGTCAGCAGCTGCCCGAACTGCATCGCTGCATGACAACAGAGACACACACAACAATAATGCACTCATTTACACACACACACACACAAAAAATAACCACTAACACCTATATTTTGATATTTCTATAATTTATTTTAAGTGAATCTTAAAACTGTACAGAAATGTCCAGGTCCAGTTTAATCCCAATACAAAAACCACAACCACAACTATTTATTATTTTTGTTTTGGGGATAAAATAATCTATTTGACGAAATATAAAATACATCTGAAGTCGTTATATATATATATACATGATAACTTGTAATGTTTTAATTTATAAGAGCATCATTACATTAATATTACTACTATAATATATATATATATATATATATATATATATATATATATATATATATATATATATATATATATATAATTATTAATATTAATATTATTATTTTGAGAGTTAATACTAATACTACTACTAATGATAATATTAATATAACTATAATAACACCAATAATAATATCTATTTTTAATTGATGATAATTAAACAATCATATGATAACCATTATTATAATAAATTAAAGCTGCAAGCAGCATTTACCGGGGTTCAAGCACATTAAGGCCTCTTAGGTGGTCTGAGCCAACCTGGATGCATGGATGACAGTTAAACACATCCAAAATGGAGAACAGGCTAACAGACAGACACACACACTGAAAGTAAATGATTAGACTAATATATGTATACTCTATAAGCATATGCTCACACACACACACACACACACACACACACACACACACAAACAAAGACACACATATACATGCACAAACATTTTGTTGCAGATATAGGTATTTGAAATAAGTGAAAGGTGATAATAAACTTATTGCAAGTCTTTTCTTTTTAAGAGTTTAGATGTCATTTTCAGGTTAAACTGTAATCATAATGTGGCAAAATTTTAAAAACTGATATATCTGTATGAACAAAATGGAAAACATTGACTCAATGAGATTTAAAATGTTATAACAGTTCATTTTTTAATGTTTTGGCATGAATTCATGAATCCTTTCAACAGTATTGTTCAACTTTACTGAATGAGCCCATTAGTGGTCTTCCGCTGCCATCTAGTGGTTATAAATTGCATTTACTCCAACAACACTGTGTTTTTAAACATAACTGTTATAGTGTTGTTGTTTTTTTGCCCAGTCTCTCTTAAATTTTGCATGCTTGTTTAGAATGAAATTATGCATTATTTTACACAGTTTTGATAATTTGTGGGCTTTCTGATTGTATTAATATGCCTTTGTGTGCACTATGAAAAGAACATATTATAAAATGACTGGTTTATAGTTGCCCAAATGCAATTGTTCAACATGTTTTTGATAATTATTGACCTTCAGAGTCTAGAGAATTGTACTTCAGTGGTTTTATTGATTTTCATCTTAAACTGTATCACAAGTATGCCAAAGTAACTTTTTTAAATAATCTTGAATATTTAATTAACAGCTTTATTGACAACATTGGTCCCAGAGGCAAACTTGTTCAGAATGAGGAGATATATCATATGATATGAAGATTTGGTGTTTTTGAGTGAATATATGAGCTTTTTTTAAACAATTTGAGGCCATTTACCATAGAAATCTTGTGTTTTGAGACCTTTTCTACTGTTATAGCGCCACCTATGGTCTGATCTCCATGAAACTTTGCATGCTTGTTAAGAGTAACCTGTTACATGATTTCACTGAGTTTCATAAAGTTTTGAGTTTTCCTTTAGGTTTTATAGGCTTTGGGGTATGTTTGGCCACACCCCTTTTTCTATATTATCGCTTTACAGCTAACCAAAGGACAAAATTCAACATTTTTTTAATAATTATTGATCTACAGAGTCCACAGAATATTACTGCAGTGGTTTGGTTCCGATCGGACAAAAAACCTAGGACTAGTTCGCAAAAGTAGGTTTTTAACATATTTGTGAATAACAATTGAACGATTTGATTGACAGCAATGGTTCTTGAGGCAAAGTTGTGCATTATGAGGAGATCTATCAAATGATATGCATATTGTGTTGATATGTGAAACACCACGTGATTACAGAGCCATAAAACTCGTTAGCGCCAACTAGTGGCCGATTTCTTTCAAAATTCTTACAGACCTTAAGGTTCATGAGTCGAACGTACCCAGCGAGTTTCGTTCCGATCAACATCCGTTAACCCTTTCAAATAGGTGCTTAAAATTGTTTGGCCAATGGCGGCCATGTTTTTTTGAGATATGCAAATGTCCTCATAGGTACTTGTGCCCCTTCAGAACAAGACACTGCATACCGATTTTCAAGTCGATCGAGCCAACGGTTGCCTAGTTATAGCAATTTATGTGTTTTTTCTATCTTATAGCGCCCCCAAGTGGCAGAGATGCGCAATTTTTTTGATTTGACCAAAGATTGAGCTCATACATATGTGTACCGAGTTTGGTGAAGATATCTCATTCCGTACAAGAGTTATAGTCAAAATAGCATTTGGCTAACGTTAGCATAGACGCTTTTTGGTGTACTGTTTCGCGTAAGAATTGAAATTTCAACTTTTTTTTGATAATTATTGATATTGAGTGTCCAGGGAATATTTATGAATTGGTTTGGTTCTGATTGGTTGAAAATCCTAGGACTAGTTCGCAAAAGTAGGTTTCGGATATAGCTCGATTTTGCGAGAAAACGGTGCGTCGTAGACCCCAAAAAGGCGCCGTGCACTTTTGTTCGGGCTAACCCAAGGATTGCAACAATGCCATGTTTTTGAGTCTAAGGCTAACGGTATACGATTTACGGCCAAAATTGTCCAAAATTTTTGTTTTTTGCGCTGTAGCGCCCCCGTTAGGCCGATTGGGTCGGTTCTTTGTATCTCAGTAGCGAGCAAGACTACTACCATCTGAGCAAGTTTCAGCTCTCTAGGCCTTACGGTTTGGGCTGCACGTTCAGTTTTAAGGCGGAAGAATAATAATAATAATAATTAAAGCTGCAAGCAGCATTTACCGGGGTTCAAGCACATTAAGGCCTCTGAGGTGGTCAGAGCCAACCTGGATGCATGGATGACATTTAAACACATCCAAAATGGAGAACAGGCTAACAGACAGACACACACACTGAAAGTAAATGATTAGACTAATATATGTATACTCTATAAGCATATGCACACACACACACACACACACACACAGAAAGACACACATATACATGCACAAACATTTTGTTGCAGATATAGGTATTTGAAATAAGTGATAGGTGACAATAAACTTATTGCAAGTCTTCTCTTTTTAAGAGTTTAGATGTCATTTTCAGGTTAAACTGTAATCACAATGTGGCAAAATAGTAAAAACTGATATATCTGTAAGAACAAAATGGAAAACATTGACTCAATGAGATTTAAAATGTTATAACAGTTACATTTTTAATGTTTTGGGATGAATTCATGAATCCTTTCAACAGTACTGTTCAACTTTACTGAATGAGCCCATTAGTGGTCTTCCGCTGCCATCTAGAGGTTATAAATTGCATTTACTCAAGCAACACTGTTTTTAAACATAACTGTTATAGTGTTTTTTTTTGCCCAATCTCTCTTAAATATTGCATGCTTGTTTAGAATGAAATCATGCATTATTTTACACAGTTTTGATAATTTCTGGGCTTTCTGTTTGTATAAATAGGCCTTTGTGTACACTATGCAAATAACATATTATAAAATTATTGGTTTATAGTTGCCCAAATGCAATTGTTCAACATGTTTTTGATAATTATTGACCTTCAGAGTCTAGAGAATTGTACTTCAGTGGTTTTATTGATTTTCATCTTAAACCGTATCACAAGTATGCCAAAGTAACTTTTTAAAATAATCTTGAATATTTAATTAACAGCTTTATTGACAACATTGGTCCCAGAGGCAAAGTTGTTCAGAATGAGGAGATCTATCATATGATATGAAGATTTAGTGTTTTTGAGTGAATATATGAGCATTTACAAACAATTTGGGGCCATTTACCATATAAATCTTGTGTTTTGAGACCTTTTCTACTGTTATAGCGCCACCTATGGTCTGATCTCCATGAAACTTTGCATGCTTGTTAAGAGTCACCTGTTACATGATTTCACTGAGTTTCATAAAGTTTTGAGTTTTCGTTTAGGTTTTATAGGCTTTGGGGTATGTTTGGCCACACCCCTTTTTCTAAATTACCCCGTTACAGCTAACCAAAGGACAAAATTCAACATTTTTTTAATAATTATTGATCTAGAGAGTCCACAGAATATTACTGCAGTGGTTTGGTTCCGATCGGGCAAAAAACCTAGGACTAGTTCGCAAAAGTAGGTTTTTAACATATTTGTGAATAACAATTGAACGATTTGATTGACAGCAATGGTTCTTGAGGCAAAGTTGTGCATTACGAGGAGATCTATCAAATGATATACATATTGTGTTGATATGTGAAACACCACGTGATTACAGAGCCATAAAACTCGTTAGCGCCAACTAGTGGCCGATTTCTTTCAAAATTCTTGCAGTCCTTTAGGGCTATGAGTCAAACATGCCCACCGAGTTTTGTTCCGATTGACATCCGTTAACCTTGTTAAATAGGTGCTCAAACTTCTTTGGCCAATGGCGGCCATGTTTTTTGAGATACGCGAATGTCCTCATAGATACTTGTGCCACTTCTGACAAAGACATGACATGCCAATTTTCAAGTCGATCGGACCAACGGTTGCTTAGTTATAGCCATTTATGTGTTTTTTCTGTCTTATAGCGCCCCCAAGTGGCAGAGGTGTGCAATTTTTTTTTATTTGACCAAAGATTTTGCTCTTACAAATGTTCAGCAAGTTTGGTTAAGATATCTCATTTCATTCACAAGTTATAGCCTGTTGCGTAAAATTGGTCCTCGACTTTCGAACGTTTTGGCAGCCCATTACAACAGTGAGTCGAAATTTCAACTTTTTTTTGATAATTATTGACATTCCCTGTCGAGAGAAAACTTCTGCAGTAGTTTGGTTCTGATTGGGTGAAAAACCTAGGACTAGTTCGCAAAAGTAGGTTTTGGACATAGGTCAAGTTTGCGAAAAAACGAGGCCTCCTAGACCCAAAATCAGAGTGACCGTTTTTAATTTCGCTTGACCCAAGGATTCCAGAAATGTTAAATTTTTGAGTCTACGATAAGCGGTTTAGGAGCTATTAGCAAAAACGCATATTTGATCGCTGTAGCGCCCCCCACTGGCCGAATGGGCTGGATCTTTGTATCTGAGTAGCGAGCAAGACTACTACCTTTTGACCAAGTTTCAGCTCTCTAGGCCTTACGGTTTGGGCTGCCCGTTCAGTTTTAAGGCGGAAGAATAATAATAATAATAATAAAAATCCTAACAATTACAATAGGGTTTCAGCACTGCGTGCTTGAACCCCTAAAAATAGTCCTGGGGAGAATATAAAAAGATTGAATTCAATATAATAATAATAATAATAACTAAATAATACATTTAATTTCATATATAATGTATAACTTAAAATACATAAACAATATTATTAAGATTATGTTATTCAAATTTATATAAAAATAGTATTACTATATTTATATCTTATATTATTTTGAGAATCAACAGTAATATATTTATATTATTAATATTATTGCATGTATAACATTTATAACAGTAATAAATATTTTGGAAATTAATAGTAATAATAATTAGTAGTATTTTGGATTAAATCTGTATTTTTGCAGCAAGCACATGATGTGATTGTGCTGTGATGTTGATGTGAATATGTTGTAATGTGCTGGTGTTGTGATGGTGATGTGATTGTGCTGTGGAGGTGTTGTGATGTGATGGTGTTATGATTGTGCTGGTGATGTGACTGTGATGTGATTATGCTGCAATTATGCTGTGAAGTGATGATGTGATTCTGCTGTGATGGTGATTTGATTGTGATGTGCTGTGACTGATGTGATTGTGCTGTAATGTGCTGGTGTTGTGATGGTAATGTGATTGTGCTGTGGAGGTGTTGTGATTGTGATGTGACTGATGTGATTGTGATGTGCTGTGACTGATGTGACGGTGTTGTGATGGTGATGGGATTGTGTTGATGATGTGATTGTGATGTGCTGTGATTGTGATGGTGATGTGACTGATGTGATTGTGATGTTATGGTGATGTGATGTGCTGTGATGGTGTTTTGATTGTGATGTGACCGATGTGATTGTGATGTGCTGTGACGGTGATGGGGTTGTGATTGTGATGTGACTGATGTGATTATGATGGTAATGTGCTGTGATGGTGATGTGCTGTGATTGGTGTTGGTGATGTGATGGTGTTGTGTTTGTGATTGTGATGTGATTATGATGGTAGTAATGTGCTGTGATGGTGTTGGTGATGTGATGGGGTTGTGTTTGTGATTGTGATGTGACTATGCTGTGATTGTGATGTGATTATGATGGTGATGTGATACCCTGCTCGTGCAGCTCTCTGATGGCCAGCAGTCTCTGCACCAGCTGCGGGAGAGACGTGGCCATGGCATCCCACTTCTGCACCACGTCATACAGCTGAGACACCTGCACACAGAGCAGAGCGATCAGAGAGTGTCAGTGAGCGCCAGCGCTCTGCTCAAGTCCTGCGGGACGCACCTTACTCTGGGTCTCAGCGTCCTCGATCGCTGCCTTGTGCTTGGCGATTTCATTCATCTTCCCCAAAACACTCTGCAGAAAACAATAAGAGCTCAGTGCGACTACACTCACAAGAACAGCTCCATTTAAACACAGCACTGAAATAAATACCATTATTAGTATTATTAGGGGGGATTAATAATAATTGTAATAATAATCAAATTAGTATTATTATTGTTATTTGAGTGATTATTTAAATTCAAATAAATGTATTAAACAATTATATAATAGTAATAAAAATCTTTGGCTGCTACATAACTTTTGCAAGAAATAATAATTATTAAACAATTATATAATAAAATTATTATTATTATTATTTGAGGAATTAATCATTAAATTTAATAAAAATAAATGTAGTAATTAAAATATATTTATTAAACAATTATATAATAATAATAACAATAACAGTAAAAATCTTTTGCTGTGACATAACTCCGAATATAGATAATAATACAATAATATAATAATAAAAAGCCATTCATAATTTTAATTAATTTTTTTAGTAATTTAAATTAAATTATTAAACAATTATATAATAATATAAATACATTAAAACATAAAAAAAAAACACCTGCTGATTTTTGTGGGCTAGGTCAGTTTTCTATTAGTTCAGATGCAGAAAATTTCATAAAAGCACATTTTCACAAAAGAAGGGACATGATGAAGTGATGCGGTGTCACTGTGAACAACACGGATGAGACGCTCGTCTCCTCGCAGCTTTACCTGTAGTCTGGCCTCCACCTGGTCCAGCGTGCCAGCGTCCAGAGCACTGACCCGCGCCTGCAGCAGCTCTATAGTGTCCTGCAGACAGGAAGTGACCTTATATCACATGACCAAACGCATTCACATCACATCAAGCTGGTGGTGCTGATACAGAGATGAGAGAGAGTGTGTGTTTACCATCAGACTTCCTCCCTGAACCCCGGCGCTGAGCGGACCCTACGAGACACACACACACACACACACACAGATCAGTTAATCTATAATTCAATGATTGAGAGCTGAAGAAATCAAGGCTCCTCAGAAGAGGAGACGTTATTCTGACCTTTACTTGATCAAAATCATTTAAGACACAAAGAAGAAAGACACGTGAAGCTCCAGTTTTTATTTTTATTTTTATATACACTAATGAAATGTTGTTAAAAATGCATAGATAAGCTTCTTTTAAACATTAAAAATGTAAACCACCAGTAGGTGGCAGCAAGAGACTTTCTCACTGGAAGAGTGAGTCACTGAGTCGTTCATTCAAACGATTCGTTCAGACAACTGATTCACTCAAGTCTTTATGAATGAACCACTGAATCAGTGACTCAAATGATCAATTCAGAAACACAAATGATTCAATAGAAAGCATCAAGCACCAATAAACGTGATTCTCGCACCTGTTTCTCTGAGCCGGATCCCACTGCCGTCTCCAGTTCGGCCAGCCGTCTCTCCAGCTCGGAGACCTACCGTCACACAGAGAACATCAGAAACAATCACAGGAAGCAAGGATTAAAGTGTTCCCTCAGTTCATAAAGACTCATTCCCAACTGATTCAGTCGTTCGAACGAATCAATCGAATGAATGATTCAGAGATAGAATCGGTGACTTGCTGCCACCTGCTGGTGGATTTAGTTAAATCTTTAGGATATAATTTCATTATTTAAATCATTTAATATTTCTGTATTCAAATGTTTATATTTAAAATATTAATCTCCACATTAATTTATGTATTTAATTGCCACCTCTGTGTTCTTTCGTGTCATCTCTGTAGTACAAATTAATTTCTTAAAACTAATTTCATATGATTGGTAACTTATTTGTCTTAAAGGAACACAAAAGTGAATTGTAGGTACATTTGTACAAATATAACGTTTTGAATACAGAACTATTAAATGATTTATATAGCTGAAATTATTCACTAAAGATGAAACTAAAAGTCACTGATTCTTTCACTGAATCATTCATTCAATTGATTCGTTCGAACAGCTGAATCAGTCGGGGATGAAGTCTTTATGAAGTGATGGAACACTTTAATCCCTGCAGGAAGTGACATCACACTGGGTGGTTCCTACAGGCCGTACTTTAGCCGACTCGGTGAACTTCTCTTGCTCCGGTCGGCTGTGGAGCTCGTACAGAATCACTCCGTCTGGTCCTTTGGGTGCCGTGGTCTTGCCTTCTGCCCCCCCGCTGCTCCTCACGCCCCGGGCCACCTCCAGCTGAGTCAACAACCGCCTGGACACACAGGACCCGCTTCAGTGACCACTTCCTGAACCAATTAAATGCTGGAAAAATGACTAAAACCAGACGACAATGAATATATCAGCATGCAATATTATTTGTATTTATTCTTGCAGTTGTTTTAATAAAGAAACATTATTGCAACTTTCACTGTCATCGTACTATTTTGGTTCATTTGACCAGTTTTGATATTAATTTCTATAATATCTTATAATAAATCAGCTCACTAGTTAATAACCTGCTAACTGTCTAGACTTGAAAGTGCATGATCCAAACCTACATTTTTATAATTCATGATATTTTGTGACATGATTTTGATGTACCATTTTCTCAGTAATGCACGGTTTGAATTTAAAATATGTTTAAAAGGATGAATTCAGAGATTTTATGTTTTTCAACTGATATATCATTTCTGATGATTTCTAAAGTCTGATAGAGAAAAAGGCAACGAAGAAGACTTTTCGTTACGTTAGGTTTTTGAGGTGCACTCCTGCCGTAAATTAATCTATTACTTTTCCTACATTATTTTTAACAAAAAGCATTGGTAAAGTATCTATTTAGGAGTCTTAGACCTTTCCAACATATAAAGTTTGTCATGATTAGATTAGGATTGAACTGTAATATAGTGAAGTAAATGCAGGCGTCCCACCGTTAAGGTCAAACAAACCAATCCAGAGCAGTGTTCAGGAGGAGTGTAAATGGATCTCACTTGGCGAGCGCTCCGTCGGGGTCGGTGAGGTTGATGTGAGCGTTGGGTCCGAGCACAGAGTCCAGATGAGCTGAAACCAGCTGCTGTTTGAGCTGTGCCGCCTGCTGAGCCAGAGCCACCGGAGTCAGACGCTCCTCCGAGCTGCTCTCTTTAGTCGTGACCTGCAGAAACACAGCGACGTCACACACACACACACACACACAGCAAGCTTCTTCAGTAACACATGCATGTTGGAAAGTCTCTTCTTGTCTGGACAGATATTTGACTACAATTAGCAGCCCAGTGATCCAAACTTAGTAGTACACTGGGATTTACAATAATGCTCAAAATGTTGAGGTTGGTCACATGGTCTAATGTTTTAAAAAGGCTGCATTTATTCCATGAAAAATAAGTTACATTTTAAAATATTATCACAATTTATGACAACTGTTAATATATTTTTTTATATAATTTATTTCTGTAATGCAAAGCTGGAATTTTTGACATTACAGTACTCTAATAAAATAATTTTGATATTTAAATATATTTTAAAAAATAATTTTGCTAATAATTTTATGCACCAATATAGTACACTAAGCACTGGACTTTTTGATACCTGCATTTAATTGACCAAAAATAATTTTTAAATTTTAAAGTATTATTAAAATGTAAAATAGCTGCTTTCTATGTGAATCTCTGTATTTTCAGCATCATTCCTCCAGTCTTCAGTGTCACATGATCTTCAGAAATCAGAATAATATGATGATTTACTGCTCGAGAAACATTTCTGATTATTATCAATGTTAGAAACATTAATATTTTTGTGGAAAAAGTGATGCATTTTATTTTTCAGGATTCCCAGATGAATAGAAAGTTCAAAAGAACAGTGTTTATTTGAAATAGAAATCTTTATAAATATCTTTACTGTCACTTTTGATCAATTTAACGCATCTTCGATGATTAAAGAAATAGTCATTGCATAATTCTGACCTGAATTTGCTCCACATCCTGGCAGAGCTCGTGAATCTCATTAACCAGTCGCTGATATTTCTGCTGAGGAGTTTCCTTCACGCCACAGCCCTCAGCTAACTGCAGGACCAGAGGAAATAAATCAGAACAGACACTGAGAGACTCAAGAAAACTGAACAGATCATGAACGAGCCAATCACTCACAAGCTCAAACTCTCCAGACTCATAGCCCACCCTGCGACTCTTACTGATGCGGTCCGAGAAATCTGCACACACACACACACACACAGACAAGAAGATTTTTTAAAATATATTTTACACACACACACAGAGAGACAAACACACACAGAACAATACAGTCAGAAACCAGACCCAATTATAGTTAACTACAACTAAAACCACAAAACACTTTGATCCTTAAATTAAAATTTAGTTTAACTTTAAGTAATCATAACAAATAAAAAATACAAAATCATAAAAACAACACAAACTAATACAAATTACAAAAACAAAATTGCTAAAAATATAACAAATTAAAATAACAAAATTAAAATAATAAAAATAAAATCAAAGATAAAAATGCTAAATATTAAAGCTATAATAGCATCACACAGATATGTAAACTGTAACACTGATTTGAAATCTTTGATGTTAAAATTTGTAACAAATTCTAAACTAATCATTTATTTATAGATCATTTAGATGCCCAAATGATTTACAACATTAAAGAATAAAAATAAAACCATTAAAAAACTTGAAATGAATCAAGCTTTTTCTAAAATAAACTAAAAAGTTAAACTAACTTTATTTCAGATAGTTGCCAAATTTATGATTTTGATTTAGTTTAACTAAATGCTAAAATAACGAAGTGTATAAATATTAAAAAAACTTTAAAAAATGAAGAAAATGACAACTAAAAACATTTTTTTTATTCAAATATTTACTCAGTGCTGGTAAAGTAACAGAAAGGCCGTCCTCACCCAGACCCTTGGTGCTGACGTGTTTGTCTTTGAACTTGTCGTAGGCGGCGTTGGGATTGACCACGATCCGCTCCACGCTGTCACTACACAACTCCTCCTGCAAGACGAGGCACAAACCAATCACACCAGAAACACACGTCAACACACCTGGCTGATTATAATGATTGGCTGAATCAGAGGCAGCTAGGCCCCTCCCACAGAAGGGGCGTGGCTGATTGGAATGATGATTTAAGAGTGACATGCGTGAGCAGTTATTAAATCACTCATCATGCATTTATTCTGTCATACACACATCAATCTGGCAGGAAGAGATTCAAGCTGATGACACAGGTGTTTAATAAGCTCGAGCATCATCGAAGATATGCAGGATTTTTAGTGTACTGTGAATGTTTGCTAAAGTGTTGTTATGATCCGAGCTTAGTGTGTTACAAGTCTCTATTCCCTTCTCTGAAGGTTGAATACACTATGAATCTGTGTGTCTACTGTGCAATCGTTACACTGGGGGAAAACACACACACACACACACACACACACACACAGAGACGAGCGTCTGATGAACGCAAGCATACGGTGAGCTCACACAGCGTTCGAAAACTGCTCTGTTTTAATTGGCCGGGCATTTTCAGCAGCGTTTAGATCACTTTCTAATATACAAAATTAAATATACAAAATTAAATACCAATAAAAAATCATTTTGATAGACCCTGATGTGCTAAAATTGACATTTATGGAGCATCTTACCACTGGACAGTATAGAAATATATATATACAGAAGTCAGAACTCAGTTTGTTTGTGTGGTTTTCCTTTTTTAAGCCAAGCTGAAATAATTTTGACATCATGTCACAGACGCTGTATTTAACCCAGAATATTGCTTTAGCTTTCCAAATGTGCAAAATCCTGTTGAAAACTCCCATCTGTCAGATCGGCCAATCACACGCGTGTGAGTTCACAGACGCACATGCACAGCTCACGATCAGACTCTGATTGGTTTAGAGGAGTCACTGGGTGTTAAAGGGGAATCAGAAACTCTTACCAGCTCCTTGGGTCCCCAAAGACAGTTAGAGCACAAGAGAAGGAGAAAAACAGAAGAGAGCAAGGAAGAGAAAGAGAGAGAGAGATATTAATGTAGTTATCATATGACATGCACAACAGGAGCTGGAGGAAGAGGAGAAGAGAGCGCTGTTTATTTCTGCATCTGATCGTGCTATCAACACAAACCCGCTCGCAGGTCAACGTGATTCAGAGTTTGACCCAAAGCACTGGTCTACAGCACACGGGTCACGTGACCTGGAGCGAGTGTCAAACGTTAGTCGTGCTGTTCTGAGGAGAGAGCAGAGGTTAGTCTACATCACGTCACACAGACTTCAGTGCGTCAGGAAGGAGAAGGATGAGAGAATCCAGATCAGAGAAACAGCTGGAGTCTCACACACACGGAGAGAACGAGGAAAGAAGGGCTGCACAGTAAAGTTATCATTATATACATGTGTGTGTGTGTAATAGTAATATCTCTTTTTTTGTTTAATATTTTTATTTAGTGCTACTTAGAATAAAAGTAATACTACTAAAAATAATAACAGAAAAAAATATTTTAAATTAGATTTTTTTTATTATATTTAGTATTTTCCGTTTTAATAATAATTTTTTGTTAAAGACTCAATAAGTTTGTGATTTTTATCAGTTATTACAATTTTTTTCAATATGTCAATGTTTTTTATTTTATTAAAATTTTAGTTAATTTAGTACACCAAGTTCAACTAAATGAGAATGTGAAATGTTGTTTTGGCGACTAGCTGAAATAAAAATGTAGATTTCTTATATTTTATTTAATTTCATTAAATTTTACAAAAATGTTTTCTATGGTTTTAGCTTTAGTTCACTACAACAGGGGGCTAAATTGTTCAAAAAAGCACAACAAATCTCAATTTATTTTCAGAAAATAAAAATAATAATTCCCCTACAGATTGCACACGCAGCCCTAGAAGGAAGTGAAACACACACACATTATTTCTGTCAAATTTATCACCGTGTGTTCCCTAAAACACTTAAACCGCTAAACGTCCCTCCACATCTTTCTCAGGCTGTTAGTGTGAGAACTTACAAACAGCTTCAAGTTAACGAATCGCATTTAGAAATAATGAATACAATTCTGTTCATGTTATGAACATGAGAAATATTCTACAACCAAATTAAAAGAGTAAACCATTCTTCAAGATTATTCATCTCATACAACCAGTGCCACCCTTTATTGGCTCAGACTTTTGTCATTATGTAATACGACACACACAAGCAGAATTAGGAAAATAAGTGTTCATAGTTCAACACTCCAATCCTAACTGTCCCGGATTAGAAAACAATGGAAAGGCAGGAAGATTGCATCCCATGCAGGTTCTGTGTTAGAGAAACAAGGACGTCTTACTTGCACAAACTATCATCCAGAGCGGGTCAGACAGTGATGGTGGGTTAGTGAACGAGGAGGGAGAGTATAATTAGCTTTAATGTGAGTCTCTCACACACACACACACACACACGGGTAGACACTCACCGACTCAAACTGCGCCTGATCGTCCTCGGGAAGATCACTCGTCTCATAGACGTCAGGCTCGTTGGAGGCCTGGGAGGAAATGATGTCATTTCAACAATATGATGTCAATCAAATGTGAGAACAAAAACACAACAGACATAAAAGCTGAAGTGTAAATAGATCCATTTATAACTAACTTCTCATCACTATGCAAAAAAGTGGTGCTCTGTCTTGTTTTCCAGCGCAAATGTCTAAATCAAGATGCATTTACTTGAGAAACAAATACATTTCTTCAAGAAATTAAGTGAGTTTATGATTATAAAAGAACAAATATCTGATAATGGAGTCAGAAAAATCTACTTTATTCAAAGGAGGAACCAAGAATTCATTATTATAGATACCTGCACCTGTTTTAGGCACAAAAGTAAAGTACTTAAGTAATCGCATCTTGATTTAAGGATGTTTAGATATGTGCATTTGAAAAAACAAAAACAGTGTAAAAGATTTACATTTTTTATATGAAACATTTAATGTTAGGACTTTATGAATGCAATGTTTTCTTCTCTGGTTTATGACCTTTTATAAGACCCACAGAAATATTGTATAAACACATTATAAACACTGTCGTTCAAAAGTTTGGAATAAGTAAGATTTTGAATGTGTTTTAAAAAAGTATCCTCTATTTATTTAATCAAAAATACAGAAAAAATAGTCATATTGTGAAATATTATTGTCATTTAATATATTAAAATTTAATTTATTTCTGTGTTCAAAGCTGTATTTTCAGCATCATTCCTCCAGTCTTCAGTGTCACATGATCTTCAGAAATCAGAATAATATGCTGATTTGTTATCAATATTTGATGGTAACCTGTAATACTTTTTTCAGGATTCTTTGATGAATAAAAAGTTTAAAAGAACAGCATTTATTAAAAATATATATATCAATTTAACACATCCTTGCTGAATAAAAGCATTAATTTCTATCAAAAAAGAAAAGACAGAAAATAACGACCCTAAACTTTAGAAAGGTAGTGTATATTGTTACCAAAGATTTCTATTTCGATTAAATGCTTATCATTTTAACTCTTTATTCATCAAAGAATCCTGAAAAAATGTCTGATCAAATAAATTAAACATTAGAAAAATAGACCAAAAATCATTGCTAGAATTAAAAAAAAGTTTAGGGGGTACAAATAAATAAACCAGCATTGAAACTCTATATTGTTTGAGGAATAATTAAGTCTAACTCGGTGATGTAAACAAGTCAAATAAACGACTGCAATAAACATGAGATCAAAACACTGACATTATATTATTACACCGATCATCTCACATCTGGCCAACGCCCTTCACAAACATCTATTTCTAACAATCCTGTCTGAGAAATAAAGGAGTGCAACAGTCCCTTTACACAAAATACACGCAACTAAAAGCAGAAAACAATCATTTGAACAATATTCAGAGGATGTTCTGTGTCTTGTTGACGAGCTTCAGTCACAAACACGAGCGAACAATCCTCCAAAAACTGAAATAACTCTACATCTCAAATCACTCAATAACTTTAAACACAATTGACCTTCTTATATTTACTTAGTACACTTAATTAGCCAACATATATATGAATTTATAAATATTAACGGTTGGTTTTGAATCACCTCAGACCGTTAGCCGCGGCTAATGCTAAAGTACCGCGCTGTTATTGTTGTTTACAAACGGAATGAATCACTTACGATGCCCGGCAGGTTCGCATACTTCGGGTCGGCCATTGCAGCACGCTGGGAAACGAGTCAGATGTAATTCTATTAGCGGTGTGCGATTATTTACTGCAGTTTAAAGCAGATAGTAAGCGGCTCGATGAAGCGGTTGAACGAACGGGGTCGACAGTGACAGCTGTGACGTCACACGCTAACAAAACCTCACGCGATCTCGCGAGTCGCGAGCATTCGGGGGTGAAATACACCTGGAAACGGCTCCAAATCTTCCAAAGTGTTTTGGAAATGTTATTTTTAGCCTCAAACCAGCTGAAAAGGAAGTCACAAATATATTATTTAAAAGCCCTTGCTACTGTTTTAACCTAACTGAGACTTGTTTTAGCACTTATATATCATTGCATTTTTTGGGTTGTTTTTGATTGCTTCCACTGTCCTCATTTGTAAGGATAAAAGCGACTGCTAAATGAATAAATGTAATGTAAATATAAATAAATAAATAAAATTATATATTTATTTATTTATTTATGGAAAAACAATTATAGTGGTTAATTCAGGTTTCCCATGAAAAAATGTGTCCCGATTTACCTGAATTCACACAATATACGAAATATATATATATATATATATATATATATATATATATATATATATATATATATATATATATATATATATATGTGTGTGTGTGTGTGTGTGTGTGTGTGTGTGTGTGTGTGTGTGTGTGTGTGTGTATATATATATATATACATAAGTTAAATTAAATAAATAAAATAAATCATTTTTAATACATGTTAATACATTTTAATAAATCGTAGATTATTTTGAAATAACAACAACCAAAATAAAACGTTTACATAAAAAATAAAATAATAATTTCTTTGTTTATATTCATGTCATGTGACCATTAACCAACATCAGAAAACCCTGAACATAAAAATTTGATACTTACTTATTAAAATGTTTATTTATTGTTCAGTGGTACTTCAAGTAAATATATTAGGTGAAACTGGTTTAGCTTAATTGGCTTAGATTAATTGGAATAATTCTACACTGTAAAAAATTATTTTGATTTTTAACAGTAAAAGACTGTAAAAATGCTACAGTAAAAACGTGTAAATTGGTTAACCGTGAATTTAACTGTATTTTACTGTAAAATTACATAATATGTAATATGTAATCACAGTTATTCACCATATATAGTATGGAAACTTACTGATAACCAATTAACAGGTTTTTACTGTAGCATTTTTACAGTCTTTTACTGTTAAAATCACAATCATTTTTTACAGTGCAGTGTATACAATGCATTGATAAATATGGCCATGCAATTTAAATGACATCTAAAGTCATAAAATATGAGTTTTTCACACTGCATCAGCAGTAATTCACGCAGACTCATATCTCAGATAAACATCATGTTTGACATTAAATATTTTAAGTCTTAGATAAAAGTTCCTAGAATCAGGATTTTATGCATCAGAAATGCAGTTGAGAAATTATTAACTTTACAGATACACACATACATCGGTCAGTGTGACCTCTAGGGTCTGGCTGCTATGAGATTGACCTTTGACCTCTCTACACTTCCTGATCTGCCACCAACAGGCCTGTCGCACAACTTGCCATTAAATATGTTTCAGTAAAGAAAAACTAGTCCATGAATACATGTGTTTATTGAATATCGATATAGGTGAATAAAATTAGACTTAATTCAAAATTAATAATTTAACTTAAGAATTCAACAGTGCATTTATACAATGCATCACTGAATGGATTCATGCAAATAAGATGAAATTCTAATGAAAACAAATGATAAAATCATCATAAAATATTATTATATATCTGTCGCAGAACTTCTAAATTAATTTAATTTAATTTAATAATTCATTTATACAATGCATTAATTAGATTAAATTAAATGTACTTTAATAATGCACTGATGAATGGTTTCATGTAAATTAGCTGATATTAAAATGAAAACAAATGCTAAATTCATCATTAAATATAAATTCCTATTATATATTTGTTGCAGAACTTCCCATTAAAACGTTTAAATTATATCAAATTAAATTAAATTATTATTTTCATATAATTTAATAATCCATTTATATAATGCATTGATAAAATGTAATTAAATATACTTTAATAAGGCATCGATGAATCATCTATGCAAATTAGCTGAAACTCTAATCAAAACCAATGCTAAAATAATCATAAAATATACATTTGTATTATATATCTGTTGCAGAACCTCCCATTTAAATTAAATTAAATAATTAAATAATTAATTTATACGATGCATTGATTAGATTAAATTAAATTAACTTTAATAATGCATTGATGAATGTTTCATGCAATGATATTCAAATGAAAATAAATGTTAAAATCATCATAAAAATATAAATTCTGATTATATATCTGTTGCAGAACTTGCCATTAAACGTTTAAATTAAATTAAATCGAATAATAAATTAAATTAATTTATTAATGCAATCGATGTGTTTTCCAACGGTCAACGGTTCTCCAAAAAGTATGCAAAAAATGTGAACCTAATTTATTGGATCAAGTGTCCATATCAGAACCTGTGTCATTCAAATAATAGTAATAAACAAATAAAAATAATAATGCTATAACCTCTCTAACTGAGAGATAAAGGTAATTTAAGGACGGGTCAATGTCTAAAGAAGTCAACAAGTGCGTCTGCCCTACAAGCACATGATGAGAATGTGTGATTAGAGAATGGCT
>NC_039273.1:1922556-1940056 GCF_003368295.1 Carassius auratus
TTATTTATAATTTATTAAATATCATCTGCACGATTAAAAAATATATTATTATTATTAATTAAATATTGAATTATTATTCACTATAATATACTGTATATCACATTTTAATATGTTATATATATATATATATATATATATATATATATATATATATATATATATACATAAATAATTTATTAAATATCATCTGCATAATTAAAATAAATGATAAATTATTTTTATTATTATTTAATTATTATAAATCAAATCATTATCACAATTAATGATATTTAAATTTAATTAATTAATGGTCTTGGGACCTAAAGCCTCATGTTTAACATACTTTTGAGTGTGTGTGTGTGTGTGTGTTTTATATTGTAATGTTTATTGATGTGCATTAATCTTAGACAATAAACACTATGGGATGCAAAACTATTTCTAAAAGAAATTCCAACAATAAAGTGCAATTGAATTAAACTGAATTGAATTAATACTCTATACAAACACGTACAGTTTCAGAAGATCCATTAGATCTGAAGATAGAGGTTAAATAAATTAAACGATAACAAATGAGGTTTTTGAAACAAGATTTGAAGCACTGCCCAGATCTTTGTCCCAAACTTTATCCAGGGTTCAGAGATCACAGTCCACCGTCCTTTACCAAATTAAATAGCTCTCTGCATTATTGGCAGCGTATCATCAGAGAAAAACAGTAAAACACAGATGTGCTCAAACTGGGTCAGAGGTCAGCGTCCTAAAGGACAAATCCAGTCAGATCTGTGTAGTTTGTGACGTGAGAAGAGCCTGCCAAATCCTGCTTCTCCTCCACAGATCAGATTTGTGATGAAGAGCTACTCCTTTATCCGTGAAACGACTCCAGCGGTTCTCAAAAACACACCGCAGAAGGGTAACTCTGTTCATCACCACCAAAGCTACAATTCATCTGAAAACATGCATTTTAATCTTAGATCTGCATGTTGATTCTTTCTATAACCACATGCAGTAACCCTGATCTTTTCTCTCAGGTGCATCTCTGTCATATCCATCTCTCTCCAGTTATCTGTACTTCCTGTTCTGTCCGACTCTGATCTATCGCGAGGTCTATCCGCGGTAAACAGCTCTTGTTGTGACACACAACTATATTACAGACTAACAAATCAATATCCTCACTGTTTGTTGTTCTCTTTCAGAAACCCGTCCATCAGGTGGAACTACGTTGGCATGAACTTTCTGAAGGTGCTCACGTAAACACATATCTGCATTATACCTCACCCTAAAAATACCTCAAATAATATTTTGTAATATAATAAAATATCAGATATAATTATATTTCAATTTGCATAAAGACATGTTTTGCATTGTAACATTTTTCATGATAATTACACACATGCACTTTAGTTTTAAACAGGTATGAAAATATATATATTTTAAATGTATGTCACAATTTTAAATATACAGTATATTAAATCTTTCACCACACTCTCATGTTTGACATATGTGACCTATCACAAAACTAAAAGTAGGTCATATTACATTATACATGGATATATACGTAATCAGATTCCCAAAAAAATAATTACGCATATTTTGATAATATTGCATTTTTTAAATACTCGTAATAAGACTTTTTTTTACTTTTCACTGATTACATATCATTTACACGATAGCGAGGAATTATTCATAATTTATCGATTCTCTCTAATTCTCCTTTTTCATCTTTTAAACGTTCCTACCGTTTCTATACAATGAGAAAGTTTCGCACAAGAACAATTTACAGTAGCACTACTGCTTTTGAGCAAACAGTAAAGTATCGCAAATTCACATATAAATTTAATTACTAATGTTAATGGCATACAATACCCATAATGCAGTGCATATTACAGTAGTTAACTGTAAAAAAATACTTATGGTATTTTACCGTTTTTTTCTCTCTCTGTAAATTACCATAAAATTACATCAAAGATTAGATTACGTTAATACCTACACATTTTAGTCATGAAATCTCTAATCAGTATTTTTTCAGTGTGCGATTCAAATCTAATCGTAAGTAACACTCTCAGATTGTATAAGATAATCAATTGGGCTGTGATTTTATTCCCTTATTAAAGATATTTTTAAGAAAGAAGTAGAAGAAAGGATTAAAAATTCAATTTTAAAAGGGAAGAATCGAATGCATTTCTTAAGAAAGGAGTTGAAGAAAGGATTGAAGATTCTAAGGGAAGTGTGTTTGTCATGAAAGATGTTATTTGATTTAATTTTGCACCTTAAATGGATGGTTGTTGTGTTCCTCCCAGATCTTGGCCAGTCTGTTCTATCTGTACTTCATCTTGGTGCGCTTGTGCATCCCTGTGTTCAGAAACAAGAGCAATCAGCCCTTCAGCAGCCGGACATTCATCCTGGCGCTCTTCCACGCCGCGTTTCCAGGTACAAAACACACTTACACTCATAACAGACACACTTACTTATGTTTTGCATTGTGTGTCTCTGCTCAGTTTGTCACCATGAAATGTTGTGAACTCATCAGTACAAACTATTCATAAACTTCCATCAATAAGCAGTAACTCACCTATGATATGACAAGTCTGTTTTTATTGTCATATTCAGGGATGCTCATGTTAATGTTGGGTTTCTACGCATTTCTGCACTGTTGGCTCAATGCTTTCGCTGAGATGCTGCGTTTCGCTGACCGCATGTTTTACAGAGTAAGTGGAAATCTCATTCCTTTAAAGGAATAGTTCTGGGAAAAATGCAAATTTGCTGTAAATGTGCTCCACCTCAGTTCATCTGAAAACAGGATGAGTTTGTGTCTTCATCAGGTTTGGAGAAATGTACCATTGCATCAGTGTCTCATCAATGGATGCTCTGCAGTGAATGGGTGCCGTCAGAATGAGAGTCTGATAAAAACATCCCAATAATCCACAGCACTCCAGTCCATCAGTGAACATCTGGAGAAGACAAAACCTGAAACACATCCAGCATTAAGATGATTTTAACTCAAACACATAGAGTCTATAATCATAATAACACTTCCTCCAGTGAAAAAGTGTTCTGGTCTGAATCAGGAGAGAAATCTGCACAGATCAAGCAGCGTTTAAACAGATCTGTGAGAGACAACAGCAGATGCACTTTTCATTCTGACGGCACCCATTCACTGCTGAGACACTGATGCAATGCTACATTTCTCCAAACCTGATGAAGAAACAAACTCATCTTCATCTTCGAATGTAAATTTCTGTCTGAAATATTCCTATGGTTTGTACACTGATATATAAAACCACTAGAAACATTGTAACAATATATAATATTCTGCACAGTAAATGTATGTCACATTGGTTTAAAAGGACTGGTGGAACTCGACGTCCTTCGCTAATTACTATCGCACTTGGAACATCGTGGTACACGACTGGCTTTATTACTACGGCTACAGAGACTTCCTCTGGGTGAGGACTGATGCTCCTGCTTCTCCTGGTTTAAATGCATGTCATGATTTCATAATTCTGACATGAAATCCTCTCAATCCCTCAGCTGACGGGTCATAGGCTCCGGTCGGTCGCCACGCTGTCTGTTTTTGCTGTTTCTGCATTAGTTCATGAATACGCCTTCACCTTAGGCTTCGGATTCTTCTATCCGGTGATGTTCTGCACGTTCGCCGGCATCGGTGGTGAGAAAGCAAGAGATCCTTGCGTGGAACATACAAAATATAATCATGAACATTGCATTTACAGTGAATTTGATTCGAAACAAGTCATGCACATTTGATTTATAGAGCAAAGTTGATGAAGTTTATACAAAGTGAATTGCAAACTTTGTTCCCTGCCTACTGTTTTTAGTAAAGTTTGTAATAAACATACGTTCTATCAATTTTTGATAATGCATTATCTAAAAAATTATAATGTAAATGTAATAAAAATTTAATTTTAATATAATGATTTATTATTATTATTAATACAATTATTATATTTTTCACTAGTGTTTCTAGTTAATGTAGTTAACATATATTTACAAATTAAACCTTATTGTAAAGTCAGCTATTTTTATTTTATTTTATCACATTTAATTTAATTTCTTTTCTTTCTTTTTTTTGCTGAACTCATTGCATTTTCTTTCTTTCTTTTTTTTCTTAACAAATAAATAAATTGGGCCAAAATCTTTAAGCAGTAAGGCATGAATTTATTTATTTATAATAAATAACATAACATAAATTATATAATTGTATTTTATTTTGCTGAACTCATTGCATTACACTCCAGGATTTCCTTTCAATCTTTTTTAAAATAAATAAATAAACAAATAAATAAATTGTAACAAAATTTTAAAGCAGTAAGTAATGTATTTATTTATATATAGTAAATAATTTAATAATTATAGATTTATTTATTTTTTGCCCCACTCGTTACAGTAAATTATTGGATTTTCTTTCTTTTTTTTTTCTTAATAAATATATAAATAAATTGGGCCAAAATATTAAAGCAGTAAAGTATGTATTTATTTATTTATAAGAAAGAAAATAAATAATTTAATAAAACAAATTATACATAATTATAATACATCATTTTAAACAAAATGCCTTGCTACCTAATAATCTTGGCTATCATTTAGACAGAGTCGTGTTGCCTAAGCAGAGATGACAGGGCATGCTGTCTGGTTAGGGAGCTCACTAGGTTTAGGAAATGCAGAAATGCAGTGACTGATTTTCACCTTTTCAGTGGTGTTCAACTTCGCCATGAATGACAAGCGGAAGAGTCCGGTGTGGAACATCATCATGTGGACGTGTCTGTTCATCGGTCAGGGCATCCATGTGTGTCTGTACTGTGTGGAGTGGTACGCTCAGATCCAGTGCCCACGCACCGGGGTAAAACACACACACACACTCTCCAGCTCCAACATTAACACATCACTGTTTACACACAGCCTCAGAGACTGTGATGTTGTTGAAAACCCTCTTAGCTGGTATCAATTCACTGTAAACCATGGCTTCTTGGGGATTATTGCTTTTATAAAACGGTTATTCCATATACGTGCTAAGGTTTCACAGAATAAAACAGCAAATAAAGTGTAATGATAATAATAAAAACATTCCGCCAAATGTAACAATGTACCACAACAGTTGTGGTTGCTACAAAGTGGTTGCCGAGCAACACACAGGAGTAAACAAAGGTTTATAGAGTGATTTAGAACAGCTTTGAACTCGGCTCAGCCAATCAGAATCAAAGACCCGAACTATCCGTTTTATAATAAAAATTATATATACGCTTGTTTCTGCCACGGAATTAAATATTAAAAAGGTCAGTGCGACTTTGATCTCACAATTCAGACTTTTTCTCTTGCAGCTGTGAGCTTTGCATTTATAAATCACAATTCTGAGGAGAAATGTCTTAACTGTGAAATATAAAATTGCAACTACCCTTTTTTTATTCCAAACAAAACTCAGAATTCAGAGGGAAAATAATTATTTCAATATGCAAGTCATGCATTTAATTTACATTTTGAAGTAGAAAAACTTTTTTTTCTTATAAAATGCACTTCATTAATATTGGTTTTATTTGCAGCTTTGAAATTATTGGTATTTCGATCATACAGTAAACTATATCTGGCATTTAATTAAATGCTTCAAAATAAATAATTCCATAATTTCCATAATTATTCAGACTCCCCTCTGCTCGTTTGTCAGAAACAGATTGCAATTTTTTTTTTTTTATGAAACAATGTCAAGTTTGTGGCACTGCAGGATCACTTTGAGTATGAGGGGAAAAAATGATCAATGTTTGTTGTTGTGGTGAACTATCCCTTTAAGAACAAGCGTTTCTTGCAGTGCTCCAAAACAAGGTCAAGATGTTCCACATGCACTGAACTAACACGATCAGAAGTAATGCTGTAAATCATATTTAACATGCATACGTTGATATTGTCATGCACTGTGTCCAAACAGACGAGCTTCTGGGAGCTAGTGACGCCGCGCTCCTGGACCTGCAGCTACCAGTGACTTCTGCAGAGAAGCTTCAGTATCTGCTGCTGCTCAGGGACACAACACACTTCATGACTTCATCAAGCACATCAGCCTCTCTGTAAATGCCTCTTACTTTAATTGAACGTTGATTTTAACTTGATGACTGTATATATTTTAATTTATGTAAAGATGCACATTATTAAAAACTATAAATGCTTTTACAGTGTTAAAACTGTGGTGTTTTATGCTTACAAAACATGGTGAATGCGAACAGAAGTATGTAAGATTTTTTATGTAGTTTAAAGAATTCACTTCTGCTCAATTGTCCTGGATTTATATGACCAGAAATACAGCAAAAAAATAGGTTGCATAAATTAAAGAAATTTCAATAATATATATATATATATATATATATATATATATATACACACATTTGGAATTGTGGCCCAGTATTATTTTGGCTCTTCATATTATAAAACTTTTTTTGGAGGATTAAAATGAAAACAAACAGTATAAGTAGTTTTGATTAAAAAATATGAAAAAAATAAAAATAATTACATGAATGATTATATTAAAATAACTTCAAAATAAAATATATAAAATACACACACACACACACACACACACGTATAATCAAATTTAATAATTAAAAAAATATGCAAAAATAAAAACAAAATATGTTAAATAACTTTTAACTTTTTAATATGAAGAGCCAAAAATGTAATTTGATTAAAGCACTGTGTACCAAACTTCTAAATATATCATATATATATATATTCCCATTCATACACACACACACACACACACACACACTCTCTGGCCTAAACTGCAGCGTGACACCAGATGTTTCAGATCATAAACACCAGGATTAATATCCAGAGAATATTCTGCTCTCGGCGACTGTCACTCAGCGTAAGAGGATAAATCAGATCTGAACGCTGTAAATAAAGCAGAGATACAGAATCTCTTTTCTTCATGTTAATGTGGCTTTCACATCAGTACAATCCTGCAGAAAGATCAGCGCTGACAAACACATCACAGAAGATCCTCTGCTTCAGTAATAACATTCATACTGTACCTTTAAAAAGAGCAGATGACTCACTGTATGAAACCAGTGGTTTTTATTAAAACAAAAGCTGGTTTTGAAAGCAAACTGAACACAGAGTGTGTTAATTGCATTGCACCATCTCAAGCTAAATTATTAAATATTAATAAATGTAACTATGCCTTCAGAAAAGGCACAACTGGGTAAGTTGATTTTGAAACATTTTTAAAAAATAATTCACTTTATAAAAAATAAAAAATTCACACAGGTTTGCACATTTGAGATCGTATCCTTCTAAGAAAGCTCAAAATATAAAATACTGATCAGAGAGGAGACATATGCTGGTCTTTGGCAGAGAACAGCACAATACGTTCATCTGGAATCATTATTTCGACATTAACAAGGGACACAAAAGGCACCAGCTTTCTAGAACGACTCAGATGCACAAAACAGTGCAATTACAGTAAAAACAGGTTTTAACATTAGGATTGATTTCAAAACATACAAGATTCAGTCCATGTCCCACTCAGGTCCTGTAAGCCGGGCATTTCAAGCCATTTTTATATATTTTCTTTAGTATACTTAGTATAACAATTACTAAAATTGTAGTATTTGTTGTACTGATTATATGTTATTATTATTATATCAATCACAATGTTCAGACAGAATGCATCACAGAATGAAAAAGAGGGGAGTAGAATTTGGGTTGTAAATTTGCTACATTTTCATAGAAGGTATTATGCCAAATATGCAAAAAATATATATATGTATTTAAGTGTGTGTGTGTGTATAAATAAATAAATAAATAATATATATATATATATATTATAATTAAATATAATTAAATATATAATTTTTCTATCTTTCTCTTTAGATTTCGGGATCAAATATGACGCACACATTTCTTTTTGAAATTCAAAATTCAATGGAAATATGTAATTTTTTTTACTTATTTTTAATTAGCCAAATAATAAATTAATATATATATATATAATGTCTAGACATGAAATTTGGATTGGATTGTAAATTTGCTTGATCTTCAAGAAAATTTTACGCACACAGTGAAAAAAAAATATTAATAAAAAATTATGGTAATAATATTATATTATTATTATAAGAGAAAGATCCGCTCCCATTTCACTGGAACTGCTGGATATTCAATGCATTTCATTCTTAATACAAACAGTGAAAAGATGAAAAACTATGGCATGCCTTCAAAGTGCCATAAAAGTGTTTTATACAAACTATAGTTAGTATACAAACTAAACTTAGTTAAACAGAGCGAGGGTTTATATCCTCCGAGTGATGTCCTTTCATTCATTCTGACAAGTGCTCAGAGAAATATTCAACTTTGTCACAGTGCAATTCACAATGTCACAGTCTGAGGTAAATCTATGTGCATTTGTGTATATGCAACTGTTAGCATCCACATATGGATTAATATAACGTGACGGTCCTGTACATTTTCACTATCGTTCTGAACGATACTTTCCCAATTGTGAGTGCACATTACATCTGCGTAAATCTGTTTAAAACCCATTTTTCTGGTATGTAACTGAATGTTTTTCCATGAAAGTCTCTTCCTACTTCCATATGTGTGAGTGCTGTCTGTTCATGAAGCAGCAGGTCACAGCGGATATAATCAGGACGGCCACGAACAGAGCCGACGATACGCCGATGACGAGAGGAACCAGCAGCAGATCAGTGACTGGGAGAAATACATCAAAACATATCTTAATAATAATAATAATAATAATAATCTCCACAGCAGACCACACCAAACACTTATGAACACCAGCAGACACTCGTTACTAAAAAGGGAAGAGGAAACCACTAGAAAAACTCGTTCTCAAACTTTGGTCTGCTAACAATTTTTTTTTTTTTTTTTCAGTAATATATAATTTTTTTTGTGTGTGTGCTTTTTAAATTAAACATATATATATATATATATATATATATATAAAATAAAAGAAAGAATTATGAATTATATATATATATATAAATAACATAAAAAATATAATTTGTATAAAAATAACATAAAATAATATATATATATATATATATATATATATATATATATATATATATATATATATATATATATATATATATTTTTATATAAAAACAAAAAATAACATATAAAATAATATTAAAATATGTGTCAAAAAAAATATATATACATATACATATATATATATATATATATATATATATAAATATATATATATATATATATATATATATAATATAACATATCTTATTAACTTTGTAACATATTTACATTTTTATATAAAAAAAATTTGTGTGAGTGTAACTATATATTAATACAATTTAAAATATGCTGATAACATAATAAAAGCAAATATTGCCTTTACAATAGAAAATATTTTCTTACAAAGTATGATCTCACCTCGTGTGTACAGGTACAGGTGAACGCTCACAGACTGGGCTTCAGCGCCGGAGCTGTACCATCCTCCTCGTGGATCCTGCGCCCAAACCTGCGCTCGACACTGATAGTGTCCCTGATCCTCCTCAGCAGCCGAGAAGATCCTCATCCTGAAGCAGCCGGCGGACACACGGTCCACGCTCAGCTCGCTGCTGCTGCTGTAGATGCGCGTCAGTCCGTCGTAGCTCAGAGTCGCTAGGAGCAGGCGTCCGCGGTCCTCAGAGAGAGACGGCGTCTGAAGCCACTGCACCTCGACGCGTGACGCTCCGCTGGAGTCCACAGAGACGTTACAGAGCAGCGTGACGGTGCTGCCGCGCTTCAGGAGCGGACGCCGCTGTATAGCAATGCTAGCAGACACACGCACCTCTGAAAGAGCACACAAACACATGATGATAAACTCTCAACACAGCATCTGGACCACACTTCACCTGCCAGAAAATAATGGATAGATAAAGACTATTTTTATTTAAGTTTAAATACTTTTTTGGGGGGACTTTTAATGCAATTACATTTATAGTATTTGATACATTACTATTTAAACACTTGTTGGTACGACTTTTTTACGTTTTCGAAAAAAAAAAAAAGTTTCTTCTGCTCACAGCAGCTGCATTTATTCGATCAAAAATAAACTAAAAATAGTGAAATATTATTTTAATAAAAAAAAAAAACATTTTCTATTTGAATATAATGTCAAATGTAATTTATTTATGTGATGCTCTGCTGTGTTTTCACATAAATACACATGATCTTCAGAAATCATTCTGATATGATGATTTACTGCTCAAGAGACATTTCTGATTACTGGATTATTTGTGCAAATTTCACGCTCGAATGAAGCAAAATTCACGTGCAGATGAAGCAAAATTTGCACGCAACTGAAGTTAATTTAACACGCGAATGAGGTAAAATTTGCACGCTAATAAAGCGAATTTCACGCTCAAATGAAGCAAAAATCACACGCAAATTAAGCGAATTTCACGCTCAAATGAAGCAAAAATCACACGCAAATTAAGCGAATTTCACGCTCGAATGAAGCAAAATTCACACGCTAATGAAGCGGATTTCAAGCGCAACTGAAGTGAATTTCATGCACGATTGAAGTGAATTTCACACGCGAATGAGGCAAAATTCACGTGCAAAGGAAGCGAGTAAACTGAAAATGTTCTCGCATTCAACTACACGTGAATTGCACAATTTATTTGCGCAAGTCACGTCTGGTGTGAACGCCCCTGTAAGTGTTTATGCACATCTCTTCCTCACACACCTTCAGTCTTCAGGCTGACAGTGACCCAGTCTGATCTCTGTGTGATCGTGGCTGGACTGTCCGGCGCTGGAGTCTTCCTCCGGGTGTAGACGCTCACAGCGCAGCGGTAGAGTCCGGTGTCAGACGGGTGAACGGAGAACAGGTGTAGAGAGAAGCTCCCGTCAGCCTCCTTCTCCAAGCTCCTTCCTCCAGCCCTGCTGAGATCATCACCCCACACCACCACACCGTCAGGATCCACACGCCCCACCTCCAGCTCCACGCCCCCCTCCGAACCGCGCCGCATCCACTGCACCAGCAGCGCCGAGCCCACGCCGGACACCTGACAGCGGAGACGGAGCGGAGCGCCGGGACGCAGAGAGACATCACCCTCCGGGAGCAAACGCACGCTCAATGTGTCCGCTGGGAGAGATGGAAACAACAGACTGCTTATAAACTCACAACCACAAGAGCAGCACTCTCTCACTGTCTGAGCTTTACATACACACTAACACACACTCCTTAGTTCAAAACATCAATGCTGCAACATCATTTAGTTTGCCTGAGTACAAGCAAGTGGCCACGAATTATTAAATAGTCAGTTTACTCATGGCAATTATTTACTATTTTATACCCTTACTTTAGATAAATCAAAACGAGGGAACAAATTAGTTATTAATTTGTGAATACGATATAGAATTTTTTTAAAGGACTGAGGCTGCGTGATCTGTGGGGAAAACATTTTTTATTGCAATTTTTCTGATTATTATTATTATTTTTAAATGCACTTATTAAAATTAAAATGCACTAAATATTACCGGTTTACAAAGCTTGTTTGTATTTTTTTATTATTTTGTATCAGTATGGACTTAAAATATTATTAATAACAATAAAAATTATAATAATAACTGTATTGATTATTTATTATCTGTTACCATTATTAATATTTATATTACTATTGTATTATGTAATAATATTACAATTCTTTTAATTTACAGCGAATCAGTAATTTCAGTATCAATATTTAGTAATTTCTTATATTTATTTATATATAAATAAAATGTACTTATGTTTATATATATATATATATATATATATATAAAATTTAAATATACAAATAACAAAAACAGAAAAAATACAAATTACTAAAAAAAACTATAAAGAGAAAAATAACTATTTAATAGTAATATTTAATAAAAAAATATCAAAAATCAAAAAAATATATTTAACATTTTAGCTGTAAAATAAGAAAAATTTATTGTAAAAATAAATTTTTTCAAATTACTTAAAATGAGATTATGCAAACAAACTGATAATACGCTTCATTCTGAAACACGCAGAGCATATATTTATTTGATTAAACTTTATTTCAGCCTTTGCGATTGGATAATCATGATTATTTTTTGGGAGCAAAAAAAAAAAAAGCACTTTGTAAAATATTCTCAAACTGAAAAATGAACCCAGGCCTGTGTTTACTGCAGTATTTTAAAATATATCGAAGTTGTTCAAAAATAAAAATAACACACATGAAATAAACTCTCCTGCAGCATGCAGCTGGTGCAGTCTCAGTTATTTTAACATACACTTATAGATTGATGAAATAAGAGAGCTTGTTTCTAACCGAGCGGTTGAACGGTGAGATTCCCGAGCTCCATGGTCCTCTGTGCGATGCGTTCCCATTTGCCATCCGGATCTCTGATCCACTGCGCAGCCTCGCAGAAATACGACCCAGAATCCTCGGCTGTCAGAACGCTCATCTTCAGCACGTACAGATCTCGGACTCCGCCCCCTCGGCGTTTCTCCACAGCAATCTCTCCGTCTCTGTATCTCTTCCTGTAGGTGGCGCTGTGGCCCGGCGTCACATGTAGCTCGGGGTCGATGGAGATGATCTCGCTGAGGGTGGGACCCTGAGACTCCGCCCCCTTGCTGCTGCGCATGTGGAACGTGACGGACACATGAGTGTGCTGATCTGATTGGACGGCTGCGGCGCACGTCAGCTGAAGCTCTGTGCCTTCGATCATGGGTTGGCCGCTCAGAATTCGAGAGTGTGTTATGAGCAGCGTGTCTGGAATCACTGTGGAAATAAAGAAGAAAATGCTTTTAATTCATATTTATATGAAAGAATCAGGGTCAATGAAGAAAAAACATTTTTGTCTAATTTTTTTTCATTCTTTTTATGTCTAATTGGTGCAATTTAACAAGACTTAAACATAAAAGAGGAGTTATAAAATCCAAAGTGGACCTCAAACACGCTCTTGTTTCTTTAAAACAATAAAAAAAATTACATTTTGACCATTTTTATGACACGACAATAGGTTATATCAAATACTAAACAGTAAAATCCCAAGAAAACTTCAAATGCGATTAAAAAAAAAACATTTAAAAAATTTTTTTACCTTCATTTTCTTTTCTTTTATACTGTGTACAGAGAGAGAGAGAGAGATGCTGCTTTCATATTGTTTAAAAACTTTCATACTATTTCATCTTTTTTACTTTTTATTATTAATTTATAACAAGTTTAAACTCGATTTCATTCAAGGTGTAAAAAAAAGTGTTACCACTTTATCCTGCGTTACAATTTCACATGAAAATTGTTTGAATGTTTAAAAAAACATAAAAATTACATTTCATATATTATATACAGGGTTTCTGCGAGTTTTATGAAGTTAAGACTTTTTAAACTAAATTTTTAAGACCAATTAATTATTAATAGTTTGGTTGTATTAGCAACACTTTGTTTGAAGTTTGAAAATGCAACTTCCAATCAATCTCAATTACTTTTTAATCAATTTTACAAATACATAAATTTACTCGAGAAGCAGCCTAAGGGCCGTTTCATAGTCAACGCGAGAAACGCGAGCAAGCAACGCGAGCGACGTGAGCGACGCGCTCCCTTTCATAGTCTAAACAGTGAACGCAATCGTCACGGGTGATGCGTGTATGCAATACACTGCTCACGCAACAGGGGGTAGTAGAGTCGGGTGATATTAGTAGAGTCGGGTCGCGTGATATTCAGATCACAATGGCAACTGAAGAGGAGTGTATTCTGTTGCTGATGAACTATCGTATAAATGTGGATGAATACGTATAAGTTCACATAATTTTTCCTCTTCGCCCGCCATTGTATTCAAACCTTCTTCTTCTGTAAACACAATATACTTGAATCAATGTACAATACTTGCAATGTCGCCCCCACCGACAACGCATAGTATTGCGTGAATCGAAAACTAGGACGACACATTTTGCTACTCACCGACACATAATGGCGGCCGAAGCGTAACGATGCGTAGCCTCGGGGACGCGTATGCGTACAGATGCGTTGACTATGAAACGGCCCTAAGCATAAACTCGCTCTCTTTTTAAGCATTTAATGATCAAAACAAAAACGGAGCAGATGTCTGTTTTTGTTTTAAACTCAAATGTATCTTAAGATGGATATACTGACAGTAACATTTTAAATCTTGAAAGTTTATTTTTATAGCTCATTTTATACACGGTGGTAGTACAAAGTGCTTTACAGAACCATAAAAAACCACAGAAACCATCAACAAGGGTGAGTTAAGACTTTTAAGACCATTTAGAAAATAAACTATGTATCTTCTAGATAGAATCCTAAATACATTAAATACAACATATTTTAACATTTTTTGCATACTTGCACCAAATTACAGCTTGGTCGGAAATAACACACAATAAAAATAGTGATATTTACTATTATTTTCATATTTATCTCAATCTCTAATGATCTTTTTAATACTTTTTAAGAATCTTGCACATGCATTTGAAACTATCATCATCACTGACCCATCTGTCATTTTTCTGATTTAGCACCTACCTTTGACCACCACTGATGAGCTGTAGTTCCCTAGGAAGCGGGTGTCAGTGCTGGGCGTGTAACACTCGTAACGGCCCTGATCGCCTGGATGCAGCCTCTGGATGATCAGTCTGGCTTTGTCTCCTGAATCCCTCTCGACCCGAACCTCGCCGACCTGCACACGACTCTGGAATGGTGCGTACGGAAAGCCTGTGTCCCGTGTGGACACCACTCCCATCTGCTGACCCCCAGCATCCTCCCGGTACAGGTACCACTCGAAATCCTGCGTCTGCGGGCCTTCGTATCCCGAAACGGAGCAGGGCAGGGACAGTGAGAAACCTGCGACCCGGTAAAGCGGCCCTGCAGGAAGAGTAACCTCACGGCACATACAGCACTGCAACTCTAACACACAAACAGAACAAATATTAATCAGTCTGGACGTGAACCACAGGGATCAATATATGCAAAGTGGTTTTTCTAGTGAGGTCGAAAAATGTGCAAATATTTCCACTTAAATAATCTAATTTAAATTAAATTTTGTCTACTCTACAACTTCTGAGGCACACTTGGAGCTTCTGTTGTTTCAGCATATGTAGTCTCAATATATGAGGGCTTAAATATATGAACACACAAATGATTAAACTGTACATGTACGACTGTTTCTTCCTCTTTGGTCACTTTTGTCCACTTGGATTTTTACAAAGTAAACTGCGTATCTTCTAGTTAGCATTTAATGCATACTAAATTCAAGCTTCAAAAAATACTTTCACATTTTATCTACACTTGCACCAAATTACAGCTTGATTGGAAATGGCACACAATAAAAAAAATATTTTTTTATTCATATTTTATCCCAATCTCTTTAATGACATCTCTCATAGACTAGTTGTAGAAAATTAAATATTTCATAGATAAGAAGGCTTGGTTGTGATGAAAATAATGCAGTTTTGCTATTTGTATAATTTATATAAAAATGTATTTTCTATAATTTGTTTTAAATTTGGATTGAAATGGGTTGTGATATGTGGTGTGTCGTGGTTTTATTTCTGGTAGGTAGCCTATTTATTTAAAGAACTTCAACTTTGGTTGTTTTTTTGGTGCTATACAAATAAAATAAATCATATTTATACAGTAGTGATCAATACATGAAAAGCAGTTTTCAATGAGATTGATAAATTAGCACACACTGTACAGACCCATGACACATTATTACCACATAAATGAGGGTCACTGCCAAATCACGCCCCACACTCCCGTGACTGCGAGTAAGTATTGTTCATTGATGCCCACACTTAGTTTTTGTGTATTGTAATGCATCTTCTGAATGAAAGGCTCTTGAATACTGAACAGTGATCTCATTCTGCCATTCTACGCCCAAGTTTTACGACCTGTGAGGTCACAGCTGAACTCATCGCTTTAATAGGGCGAGTCATTTTGCACAACTTGTCTGAGAGTTATTTACATCCTCATTCTGCTTAAGTCACCAGAAATAAACCAGACATCCTTAACCATAGAAAGCTAAAACTTCTAAGGCCTTTAAATTCTTCTCTTGTCAAAACTATGGTCATTAGCATAAGCGTTTCTTTGCCGGCATCAGCCTCTTCTGGCAGGTCAGTCTAGTTTCTAGTTTCGGTGACTCATGGGAAGTGACCACACATAGCCTCCGATCATGACCAGAGAACAGAAGCTATAAGCGGATCAGATGCGTAATCAATGCGCAAACCAGCAGCAGAAGATTAACTCACATTAAAGCCAAGGGCATGGGTTCGATTCCCAGGAAAAGCCTTAAATGCAATAAAAGTTGCATTGGATAAAAGCATCTCCCAAATGCAGAATATTAAACAGTGTATAAAGCTCCCGTGACAATGCCATTTTACTTCCTTAAAATGCGTTCCAGAATAGTATGGTGCCAGCAACACTGAGGTTGTGGGTTTGATTCCCAGGGAAAGCCTTAAATGCAATAAAATTTACTTTGGATAAAAGCATCTCCCAAATGCATAATATCAAACACTGAATAAAGCTCCTGTGACAATGCCATTTTACTTCCTTGGAATGCGTTCCAGTAGAGTGTGGTGCCAGGAACACCAAGGTTATGGGTTCGATTCCCAGGAAAAGCCTTAAATGCAATAAAAGTTGCATTGGATAAAAGCATCTCCCAAATGCAGAATATTAAACAGTGTATAAAGCTCCTGTGACAATGCCATTTTACTTCCTTGAAATGTGTTTCAGTAGAGTATGGCGTCAGCAACACCAAGGTTATGGGTTCGATTCCCAGGGAAAGCCAAAACTAGTAAAATGTAAATGTATACCTTAAATGCATTATAAGCTGCTTTGGATAAAAACATCTTCCAAATACATAATATATGTAAATATTATGGTGCCAGCAACACCATGGTTGTGGGTTCGATTCATGGTATGAATGAACTGATTGGATTAAAGCCAATGCCAAATATACAAATGCAAAAAACATGGTACTCTCATGAAAACATTGAAATGTAGCTTTGAATGATTACCATATTCCTATAACATGGTATTTACATGCTACTACCATAGACAACTATCACATATACTATTAATAAGTATTATTATGGTAATTCGTTATAAAATGACATTATTGTACCATTTCCAAAAAAAAACAGTACAATATTACGTGGATTATATGGAGCAGATGGACATTGAACATGATCAGGTTAGACTCACCCCACAGTAAAGCGATGAAAGTGATCCACCGCAGTGCCATTCCGCGCTGATCCCCCTAGTTTACCCCGTTTTACTATAGTAAAAACACATACTAGCGCGCTGTCCTCGGTCTGGTGCTGAAATCAAACATTCATTCAGTCACGACGGACTAGACAAGCAAACACGAACGAACTTCTGATTTCAGTGCGCGTTTTAAACCAGCAGAACTGCACAAACGGTTCGGTTTTCCTTTCGCTATCGCTCTTATTGACCCCCCCAAAAAAAAGTAAATCAGGCGGAGGACTGGAAGAAGTGCGTGACGTCACGAGCAAACATACGGACCGAGCACT
>NC_039273.1:1945056-2027556 GCF_003368295.1 Carassius auratus
CTCTCTCTCTCTCTCTGTCTCTCGCCCACTCTAAAGCTATTTTCCTATCAAGTTTTAATTTCTCTCAACATTTGTTTATGCCGTTTTCTTCTAATGCGTTGTACTCCGGGTTGCATTTTAAAAGGAGCCCAAAGCTGCAATCAGAAACTGCTTGTAGAATTTAAATATGGCCTCACTGTTTTATAAACATGACCCTGGAGCACAGAAGCAGTCTCGAGTCTCTGGGGTGTATTTGTAGCAATAGCTTCAATACATTGTATGAGCCAAACATTTTTCTTTTATGTCAAAAATCATTAGGATATTAAGTAAAGATCATGTTCCATGAACATATTTAGTAAATTTCCTACTGTAAATATATCAAAACTTAATGTTTGATTAGTAATATGCATTGCTAAGAACTTCATCTGAACAACTTTAAAGATGATTTTCTCAATATTTAGATTTTTTTGCTCCCTCAGATTCCAGATTTTCTAATAGTTGTATCTCAGACAAATATTGTCCTCCGAACAAACCGCACAACACTGGAGAGATGATTTTTCAGCTTTCAGATATATTCAGAAAAATGTACCCTTCTGACTGGTTTGGTGCTCCAGGGTCACAAATGATGCTGAGATAAAAATGCTGAGACAAAAAAGACTAAAGAAATGGCAGTAGCACACATCTGATGATAGAAAGCAACAGCAAACAACAACAAAATTAAACTTTAATATGATTCATGCCTAAAGTATTAATAGCAAGTCAGGAAAATATGTTTGATTTATTTATTTGATTACTTTTATCATTAATTATTATAAATTACAATAGAATTTCAAATCCTATTCATATTTGAGTTTACTCTTGAATGAATCAATATTTACAAGAATATTTATAATCTGTCTTTATATGCACTTTTTTTTGAATTATGGAAACCTTGGAATGAAAAAATTAAAAAAGCTTTCTCCTCAGAATTGCAAGAAAAAAAACTCATAATTATGAGAAAAGTCACATTTATATATATATATATATATATATATATATACACACACTTTTGAATTCTGACTTTTTTTATGCAATTGTGTTTTTTTCCCCACCATGGAATAAAAACTAATCTCACAATCACAAGTTATATCACACAATTCAGACTTTTCTTAGAATCGTGAGTTAATAAATGCAACTTTGTATCTCAGAATTCAGATTCTTCTTGTTATTTTTTTTTTTCACTTAACTTTTCCTCAGAATTGTAAAAAAAAAAGTCAGAATTATGAAACTCAAACTTTATTTTAGAATTGCAAATAAATAAGTAAATAAATAAAACTCTGAACTGTGGGATATATTAATTACAGTTGCATTTGAATAGTTTTTATTCATCACAGTAGTTCTTCGTTTTGTGTTTGTCTGCTCTGTCAAAATGCAAAAGCCCCAAAATAAATGTGGAAAGAATTAAACAATGTTCAACACTTTCTGAACAACACAGATGAGTGTAAAACTCACAGAACTCATAAAAGGTCAAGAATTATAAACTTAAGGAATTAGGAGTGAATTTCTATTTTGAAATGTCACAGCTCATTTCCCTAACTTCCATTTCTTTTTTTTCTTCTGGATGCAATTTGTCATTCAGGGGACATTTAATAGGGAACATATTATCTTTTTACAGGGGCATGGAGTCTGCCACAGCCTGCCCACAGTTCCTATAAACAGAATTGGTTCGTTTAGTGGTGCGTTTGATTCATTTGAGAGCTCAGTTACAGACTGGAGCCTGTAAAGGCACAGATAAGTGCTTCTATTCACCAGGACGTTGCCAACGCAGTTAATTTAAATGAGCTAATGATGATCAATCTTCATTTGTGTTGCCAAACTCAATGCTCTCTTTCCTTTTTCTTAATCAGTTTTCCATCTGACCTTCCCCGACCTGGGTTTCTTGTTTTAGGTTACCCAGTTTTCTCTTCATCATTTGTTTAGCAGTCATTGTTGGACGAGGCAGAGCCCGAGGCATCACACGCCCCTCATCTGCCCTAAAACAAAGAGGCGCTCACCTGCGCACACCTGTGGGAATCTGCCGCTCCCGCTCCTCAGGGCGTCACCAGAGGAAATAAAGGCCTGTGGACTACCACTTTAAGCTTACTTCAAAGTTGAGTCCTGCTCATCTTTCTGCTACAAATGCATGCAAACAAAAGCATGCATTATCCTGACTCTTCCAGTTAGGATCATTTCAATAATCCTGGTTTTACAACTTAAAAAAATGAAAATAGTATGCATATGCATGCAAAGTTTTGGCACAAGGAATGTGCATGCAATTATATGATTAATGGCAATGGCACAAAAACTAATCATTATGCATGCATTATGTTTTTTTTTTTTTTCACATTTACGCATTTGGCAGATGCTTTTAACCAAAGCTTTTCTTTTTTTTATAGACTGAGCTTCAGGAAAACACAGAAGTGCTTTTCCAATCTTCTGTTTTACATTTTTTTTACATTACTGTTATAAAGTAATAATAATAATAATAATAAAAGTTGTTAAATACAGTTTTTTCATATTCATTCATTCATAATTTGTTTATATGTTTTAGATTTTTTATATCTGCTTTGTTATGTTTTTAAAACTGAGATTTTTGCTAGGGTATTTTTTTATTTATGCATTTATGTATTTATTTAATTTTAAACTTTTTTTTTGGTTTGTTGGAAATACTGGATAATGAATGATTTTATTCTTGAAATTTAGTGATTTATTTTCCTATTTAGGATCATTAACCTGCATGCAAAGTTACATATAATTTCCATTTAAATATATAAAAACATAGTGTTTATAAAATGTAAAAAGAAAAAAAATATATAAATAATATAAATAAAAAACTTTCTAAAATTTGTAAGAATACATTTTAAAATATGTTCTCTCTTTCTCTCTCTCTCTCTCTCTCTCTCTCTCTCTCTCTCTCTCTTTCTCTCTCTCTTTTTTTTAAGGTACTGTATATTAAATTAATTTAGGGTCAGTTTGACCTGCTCCATAACACTTGTATTTTAACACAATATGTTCTCATGTAGCTCCTCCCTCACTGGTTGTTCTTGACCAATAAAAACACCTAAAAAGCCACTTCCCTGGAATCCAAGTCATGCACAAGAAACTGTAAAAATCTAGTTAGTATTTCTGCACTGACCATCTGAGAGTCACGTTTGAGGAGGACAGACGAACGGGAGGAGTTTGTGCTCCCCTCTTTTTCTCTCTTTCTCTCTCATGGCTCTGAGTATATTTATCTTTTTATGGCTTCACTCGAGGCAGATCCTCGTCTTTCCTTTTTTTTTCCCTCCAACAGAAAGATACAAAAATAAAACAAGGTTACCGCCACCAAAGGGAGTATAAAAGTTCAAAAATAATAGTCAGAAGCCACGGACCCTCCTGTACCCCCCATATAAAGCTCCTGCACCCCCACCCACGGACACACACCCCACCCAACCCTCCACCCGCTGCGGACGCGACCGCCAGCCCACTTCAGACCACCATAAACATGTCAGGCCCTGATGATAGAGCCGGCCCGGGATGCTTTATACCAGCTGACCTCAACTCCAGCTCATTAGAGCCAGTAAATGAGAACCATACACCCGAGTCAAAGAGGAGTCGATGAGGAGAGAGCGCTGTGTGAGGGGTGATGCATGCATTTGATCACACAAATAAAGTCTGCGATGTGTGCGATGCTTCCGGATCTCACAGCTTTGGCTCTGTAGTTTTCAGTATCATGCCTGCACTTCTCATCAGTTTTGTAATTCACACAGACCTGCTCTCATGCAGGAAAAGTCCATTGCTGTGTCTCAAAATCTTTACTACATAAAGTAAATAATAAAAAGGAAAAGGTGTAATTGCAATTCTGTAGACACCAAAATTGGTGTAGAAACAGTTTGCTCTAAGAATAATTAAGGAAGTAACACGGTGAATTAAACTTGACTTTTCGAAGTAGAAAGACTTAAAGAAATAGTGTTTATTTAATTATTTATTACAGAATGTACACCAATAATTGTTGTTTTATTTACGAAGTAAAAAAGAAATCATTTTCAATTTTGTGTTAATCTTTAAAACTTACCTAAAATTATTCTTAAATGTCTTAAAAATATAGGGTTTATAAAAAACTGAAATAGACAACATGCGTAAGGCACAAGCTGAGATCATTTAAAATAAATAAATAAATAAAAAAGGGATATTTCATGTGCTTCCTCACAAGCGCTGTAATAAAATAAAATAAACGCAAAATAAATAAGCAAACCCTCACTGTTTATGAGGAATATATTATTTCAGAAAATAGAAAAATAAATAAAAACATCTGAATCTGAATGTAGAATATTCTCAAAATGTAAGTGGGAAATGTAAAAAAAAAAAAAAGATTATAAAAGCCACAAATATAACACACAAGGCACACCTAAGTTGAATTAATCACAAAAATTCATAAAGAATAAAAATATGAATTTTAAGTGCTTCCCTTGAAGCACTGTAAAAAAATAATAATAATAAAATTAATTAATTAAAAACCATCACTGTAAAAGCAGTCTTTTCTGTAATCAAATAAAATACATAAAATAAAAATAGTGAAATTAATTAAAATTTCAAATTCAGATGTTGACAGCCTTCTTGTCATTTAAGATCCCGAATGTGAAACATTCTCACAATAATACTTTAAAACTTCATAAAACTAAATTTCATAAAAATATTAAAAATATATATATTTGTAAAGAATATATATGTATACACTTCCTCACAAGCACTGTAATAAAATTAAACAAAATAAATGAATTAAATAACCAACTAAACTTGAAAAGGCCTCCCTGTAATAATTTCCTCTCTTTAGATCGTTGAGTGGTCAGTCGTCTCCTCCGATCATCTCCTGTCCCGCGCTGGGCGTCCTGCAGCGTTATGTGGGGTAATTGTCCATCGGTGGGGCCGGAGGGGGGTAATTGGTCCTCACAGACAGCGGGGGAGGTTTAATTTCCTCGAGTGGCGTTCTGAGAGACTCTTTGTGTGACTGAGAGCTCTGCTTTGTTTGTGCTGCAAAAACTAATTAAAGCATTTGTTGAGCCGTAAGACTCAAGAGTTATCTGGCTTTATATTCCTTCCCTTCACGAACCATTACTCACGGGCCAAACATTCAACACTTCATTTCTGGAGAAAAAAGGCTTTACTCACACTTTGTGGTCAACTTATTGTGAGCATTCATACATTTGATTTATAACATCCTCAATGCAGCGTCTCTGGATCGAGATACTGGCCAAACCTCACAACATGACATATTCCTGAACATAAAGATGTTTTCTTACAATTATTATTGTTTTTTACACAACCCAGTAATGTATCCCCAGCATGCAGTTAGATGGTTGCTGATATGTTCTTTTTAATATATTAAAAACAGATGCATCGTTGAATAAATGTGGAGGGAAAACATATTTCAACCCAAAATGTCAAAAGCAAATTTCGGCTAATTAGTGTCATTGAGATGTGTTGCACTGTGACATCATCACTTCTGAAAGATTCATTCTTGATTATTCTCAGCAGTGTATTTTCTTACTGCGATAAAAAAAGTGTTAAAATTATGAGAATCATCAATTCGTGTGAATTTCATGTACATTTAGCATGAATTAAACACAATGAGGTCTTGAAACTTTCCCACTGACTTTATTTTATTATTATGTTTTTGTATTACAGTAATGATAATTCGGGGGAAAATTTATGGTCATAGGTTAAGCATAACATATTTTAATTCCTTTGATTTTAGGGTGAAATAAGACCTGAGATGTTCTTGAAAATGTTGTGAAATGCACAAAAAAGTAAAACATAGTGGTTTCAATGCTTAATTAAATTACCGTACATGTTTTACGTTTGACTTTTACTGTAACGAATCGACAGAAATCTGTCTCACTGATCTTATTTCCACTATTTATTTAGGATTTTACAACAAAAATTGATGTTTCAAACGTAATGTCCTTCTTAAGATGTAACTTCTGTTTTAAAAAAGGAAGTTCAAATCAAAATCGTCCAAATAAACAATAAATAAAACCATGACATGAATGAGAAGACTTAATTTATTCATAAATGACTCGCTTCATGGTCTACCTCCATTCAGCAAAATCAGTGAAACACAACATTGTCTCATAATTTAAAACATAAATTAGATTTGATGTAAATAGGAAATTAAATAAAACAACAGGACCGATAATGAAATAAAAGAAAACGCTTCACTGTACACCAGATCGCAAGATTACGTCCTGATCAGTTCTATCAAAGTAATGAGTCCTCAAGAAAGCGTTCATGATTAAAAAAATAAAAGAGATCAAATTTAATTAAATAAAAACAGATCACATGTGCATCGATTGGAAACCCAAATGTCAGATACACGATGGCTTCAAAAACAGCCCCGAAAGTTGTCAAAAAGAAGGAATTTCAAACAAAGAATGAGACATAATTCAATAATAGTTTGTAGACATTAAAACATTTTTAAAATACTCCCAAAATCTAGGCATCTCTGTGTCTAAAGTTCTTTGTAAAACAATTAATTTTTCCCAAAACCTGCTATTTTTGTTCAAATGGTGCGCTGCTCTCAGTGGAGCACATTCAACTAGATCCTAAAAACAGATTGCATAATAATAACTTTATTTTTTTTTGGAAAGGATATCAGTTTTTATGCAGCTTAGCACCAATGCAACAGTAGCTCCGCTTGTCAGAGTCTTAATCCGATTCCTCTCACAATGCTTTTATATCTCTAGCAGCCCACTGCTGCTGTCCACTCCGTTCCCCGTGCTGTTTTTTTCTTCTCCGACAGCTGTTGGGTCCTGCATGCCTCCCGCGGGCCCCTGAGGAGCCACTTTACCGGAATCCGTCGGTTCCTCGGTTCCTCTGGGCTCGGTCTCCTCTTCTGGAGCCTTCCCTTGAAGGCTGGCTTCCGCGTGGGTCTTCTGATGTTTGCTGAGGTGGTCGCTTCGAGTGAAGCGCTTGTTGCACAGGAGACAAGTGAACTTCTTTTCGCGAGTGTGGGTGCGGACGTGGCGCTCCAGCTCGTCGGAGCGAGTGAACCGCTTCCCGCAGAAGAGCCAGTTGCAGACGAATGGTCGTTCGCCCGTGTGCCAACGCAGGTGGGCTTTGAGGTGCGAGGCCTTGCCGTAGACCTTCCCGCAGCCGGGAATGTGGCAGCTGTGGACGGGTTTCTTGCGCAGGGATGCGGCCGAGGCACCAAGCCTCTCCAACTCTTGGCAGTTCGGGCAATCGCAAGAAGACCTTCCGGTGGTAGATCCGCCGGTGTATCCGGGAGATCCCCGAACCGGTTTGAGTCCCAAGGAATTGTCCAGGATTCCAGAAGATGGGACGGGTTTGGGTTTGTACATGTCCTGCGGGAGCATGTGCTGTGAGGACTGGAGCAGGTGCGAGGACGAGCTCAATCCTACGGAAGAATATGGCGCTGGGTTTAGAGACGTAAAATCAGGAGTGTAACTACCCATCTGAGGGTTGAGGGACGTTTGAGGTCCGACGGGTTGCAAGGGCGCTTGGAGGCTCTCAGGTTGAGGTTGTCCTGCGCTTAGCCAGTTTGAGTTGGTGTGGACGTCCCACCAAGAAGATGTTGCGTTCGCAGGAGCAGCCGTGATTCCGGGATGGATGCCTTTGTACCAGGAGCCGTAGGGATGCGTCATGTCCAAGTAGGTGTTGACGCTGGTCAGGCAGTCCGCCGTGGCTTTGGTCCCCAGGAGCGAAGGGTCTTGAGAGGCACTAGAGGTTTGGAAACTGGAGAACGGGTTGTATTCGGAGCCGTACGCTCCCGTGGGAGCAGGAGGAGGGCTGCCGGTTGGGGTGAGCAAACCCCCGGCGGAGCTGAAGGAGCCGCTGTAAGAGTCCGCGATGCCCTCATTGCCTCGCACGTTATTCTTAGGGCTCTGGAGTTCAGAGGTCATGCTGTAGGCTTTCTTAACTGGTACCGTGCTTCCCGCTTTTCCGGGCGTGGCGGAGTCTCGGATTGGACTGGTGTTTCCAAACTTGTTGCAGGTGGCGGTTAGCATAGCCAAGGGACTGGATCCATAACGTGTTTCCTCCTGAGAAGACAATGAGAGATCAGAACACAATCTACATCGCTTCAAATGATCCTATGTAGCATAAAAGAGGTTGAACCTGGAGTTACATGTTTACATCTCCATAGTGACAATCCGTCTGTGAACTTAACCTGATAATATGATATTGTTTGGAAGAACAAACAATCGATTAGTTTAGAACACTCTAATTGTGTTGTCAATCAATTTGAAAAGATGCACAAGAATAAAACGGTCAGTTATTTTCCAACTATTCACACACACACACACACATATTCCACAAGTATTTAACACGCTTCGTCCCAGTGCATGAACACAGCCACATGTGGTAACCATGTTTACGGTCAACAATGAGTAATTCAAGATTGAATAACAAATGCTTTCTGTTTTAAAGGTTAAATTAAAAAGCAGATTGGAATTTTAGGATTCCCACAACTCTAAATTAAGATGTTAAGTCCAAATGTCACCTTAAAGTTACAGACTACGGTTGGACCTCGCTTCATTTGGAATGGCAGTGGTCTACCCTATTTTCCGCTGGGAAGTGATGATAAATGAAGGAGTGTGTGATGATGATATTTCCCTCTGAGTGTTTGCGGTTCGTCTTGGCATGGGTTCTGCTCCCGTTTCCAGGTTAATTGCTCAGCTTTACCGCGTGGAGCTTAAATTTGATGCCAACATCCAAAACCATCGCCGCAAGAGTTTTATGTCTCCTAGTTTTTTCATAACTCAGTGTCTGAGTTGGACTATCTGGTCGAAAGTTTGGAAGTTTTTGGATTGTGTTGCGACAAAACCAATAAAGCTTGGTTTCATTGCTTCTTAGGTTCAGAACCCCATTGCTGTACAGGAGTTATTCACATCATTGGTCATTTTTTCATTATTTGATTGGTGCATTGGTGTCCATGTTTTTAAAACGAATTCTAAAGGTCTACAGAATTATATATATATTTAAGTTTTGAGGAACTTTAAAAGTTTCTTTAATGAATGCAAAACCCTTTTTGGTTGTAACTAAATTTTTTTTTTTTTAAGAGAGCATGTGTTTTCTTTATATTTGCAATGACATTATCTCGTAGTTCATCCAATTTGAGCTAAATAAATGAGTCAAAATAACTTTTACTGATTAACGAGTAACCAGAATCAAAGATATGTAAACCAATAATGCACAATAATGCTACTAATTCAAACCGCGCACTTGACGCTTATAAAATCCGATATAAAGCACTGAAAACATAGATGAGATCAGACTGTGTTCTCCATACCTCCAGAATCGACGCGGCCATCCCGGAGGAAGCAGTCCTGTGAAGATCAGTCCAAAAGCAGCAGGAGAAGATCGCGGTCCGGGAGAGACTGACTGAAATAAACTCCTCCGGAGCGCAGCGACTCTTCTATGAGGAGACCCGGATATACCGGGAGACCCGCCCCCTACTGACCGGAGACCGGGAGAGAGAGAGAGAGAGAGAGAGAGAGAGAGAGAGAGAGAGAGAGAGAGAGAGAGAGAGAGAAATGGGTAGCCTTCTTTAAATCAGATTGCGAGTTATGGGGTTGATCTTCCTGATTAAATTCTGAACCCCTTAAAATAAGTCAAATCATAAAGCTGGGAGTCTCAAAACAAAGTTGTTGTTTTCTTAATGTGTAGCCTGCATGCTTTTTCAACTCCTTTTCGAATAACCGCAAAAAAATTCAATTGCAATAAATTTAATTTGTAGAAATGCTGTTCCTTCGCGAACTAGGCAACTGTAATTACGTATCACATTATTATACACTTGCACTTTGAATCTGACACAAAAATCTTGTGTTTTGATTAAAATGTCTTAATGAATTTCTCAAAACCACTGGCAAACAAACACACACACACATGTTTGTTTTTGTGTAAAGTGTGTTCATCCCATAGGTGTAATGGTTTTTATACTGTACAAACTGTATATTCTATGGCCCTACACCTACACCTAACCCTAACCCTCACAGGAAACTTTGTGCATTTTTACTTTCTCAAAAAAACTCATTCTGTATGATTTATAAGTGTTTTGAAAAATGGGGACATGGGTTATGTCCTCATAAGTCACCCTCTCCTTGTAATACCTGTGTCATACCCATGTCATTATACAGAGTTGTGTCCTGATATGACACATAAACAAGCCCAATACAAAGTGCTCAAATGTTTTCACTATCAGTCGTTTTGCATGTTGGTTTCTAGTCCAAAACAGTCTAAACTAGAATATTTTAGTGAGTTCTTTAATTTAATAAAATGTATTTATTACATAATGGCCAAAACTAGGCCCGATCTATCTATGATCTGTCCATCCAACCATCCATCTATCTATCTTCTTTAAATCTTGAATCTTGAAAGAGAGCAATAAAGAGAGCAACTCGTGTAAATATGCAATATTACTTCATTTGCATGCATGCCTTTGGTTCCACATTGTCACATTATATTATTATTTTTTTCAGATTCATACCGAGATGTCACAAATCGCTCAGATGAAGTTATAATCCGTTTTATTTAAGAATGTTTTCACACTAATCCTACACAAAATAATTGCAAAAATGCCATTTATGATAATTGTGTCACAATTTAAATAATGCATTTCAATGATGATCTAAATCAAGTGAATCATGTCCTGTTTTATCCAAGCGGTGTTTGTGGTTTCAGTCGATGACGAGTGGCAATGATTGTAGAGAACAGATGCAGAGGAAAGTATGCCGTTATCCTGACAATTTAAAGGCTAAAACAAACTCTCACCTTATAAAAGAGAAACAACACTCAATTTTATGCAGTTTATATGAGAAATAATAGCAAAATGGTTGTAATAAACAATTAAAAAGGGGAAATTATGTCTTCAGAAACCTCAGAAAATGTGCTTTTTGGGGACAAAACAAATCATTTTTTAGCCTTGTATATAAACTTTGAATGCAATTTGATCATTTTATTGAAATTGACTGATTCTTTCTCTGTCTGACCAAATTAAACTCAAAAACCCTATTGCTTTTTTCTATTAATTTTTCCATTTATTGTTTCTGAGCGCGTTCCTGCATCGCACAGATGTTGTCCGCTGTTAAGAGTCTCGCTCGGTCTTACAGACATCCATCAAGTGAATAAACAGTTGGAACGGCCTTCCGACAGCCCATCTTGGTTTTGAGTGTCCTTGTGGGTGTTTGCTTTTTTCCAAAATGAGGGGAGAGAAGATTAAAATTGTTTTCAAAAATAAACATGTAATTTCATTCTTTATTTTCTCCCTCAATTACAAGGCATGGTCAGAGCAAGCTTGTAGTTTGTGAGAGTTTGGCCCTTACAGTAACACACAGACTATATTTAGCAGTCTGCTCTTCAACTGACCCTGCGTCTCTACCTTGCAGAGCACAAAATGAAACACACACATACACAATCATGCAACACATTAATTTCTGCAATCATAGTATTGAACTGCACTGGCTAATTAGATGCCAGATGCCATGGTGCCATGGGGGCAATGTTATTTCTAACGACATCAATCACGTTGCTGTCAGAAACATTGCAGTAAAGACCACACAGTGATTTATTGGCAGATTTAAATGTTAGATTAGATCATTTTTGGAGCTCCTAGCAGCTGTAATCCACAGTCCTACTTTGTTGGAAGTAAATAACGCTGTAAACTCTCCCATGCTGGTATGAGACAGGAAAACAATTTAAAGACCCCCTGAAATCAGTTTTGTGGCTCTTAACTAAACAGTGCCACAATAAACTTTTAGCAGGTATACACATTTAAAATGCACATCAACATAGTAAAGAAAATGTGCTTATTAGGTGATTTTGGGTCATTTAATCAATATACCTCACACTGTTATTGGATTAAAACAGAGTCTCGTCTGCTCATCTGACTTTTCTTCTCAAATGAATAGAAACATATGCATGACGTGAGTTACTAAAAAACTGATGCAACTGGAAGAATATGTACTGAGATGTAATTTTTGGGTTTTATTTGTATTTAAAAATATATATGCATTATAAATAAATATGAAATCAAAATGAAAAGCATTTTCACAAATCAGACTTGTGCATTTTTATTGTACTTAAAACATTAAATAAATTGCATTAGTGCCTTTACACTTTTTTTAGTGGTATTTTCCAAATCTTTTTTTTTAATTTTTTAATTTTTTGTTTTTTTGCATAAGGATGTTCAAAAAGTTTTTATTAAACCATGAACCAGTCAAAGAGTGAGGAGAGTGACAATATTACAAACTTTAATTTGAAACAAAAATCGTATATGAAAATTGTATAAAAAGACAAAGGTGCATTAATATGTACCTAATGGATTTAATTAGGGAAAGAACTACAATCCAATGAATCACTGCGAATGACATAATCAAGTTAAAAATGATGGCGGGGAAAAATAAATATTATTATATTTATATAAACAATGCATTCCCAAAATATGCATACACATAAACAACACAAATATAAATCAATATTTAAGTATTTAAAAAAGTATAAGGAGACTGACTCACCTACTCTTTCACTGGGAGTGGGCGGAGCTTGGCTTGCTGCAACTCTGTAATTGGTGGAATTTTCTCTACAGCATCATGGGTAATGTAGTTTTCAACACAAATTCTGCTATTAACCAGTTATATGAATTAATTGAACAGATAAGTTCAACAAAAGCATCAGTTAACAACCTCGGAGCTCACAAAAGGTCTGCCTGTAACAATGTATCAGTTAGCTACCATTAAAAATACATTTCCATATGGAGAAAATGTTACTTTGTACTCTATAGCAATCATTTAATAAACAGAATCTCACATTCATCTCCTCTAGAGTATCATTATGAACTCATCAAATGATCCGAGCAGCTCAACATTCATTTGATAGTTTTATACGCTCAGTGGATGAGACTAGTGACCCATTTTTATTTCTTCCGATGAATTCTAAGAACAAAATCGGAGACAAAGCTGATACTTGAATGGAACGTGACATGTATTTGTGTACAAATAAGACACAAACATGATGGTCAGAGTGAAAAAGTAAGGTTTAAATGGGTGTGCCTTTACAAGAACGGCGCGGTGCCACATGTGGAGGCTTCAACGCAGTTTGAGGGAACGCCTTCCCAACGATTTGCATGTGGTTTCCCCATTTGGCCTAATAGCTTTCCTATTTCCCTTTGAGGATCAGAAATCCCACACCCTGAACAGGCTGAAATTGAAAGGAGAGGTGCAGCAGTGGCGTATAAAGAGTAGTTTTTATTGGGATATCCTTTATCACTCCGAGGAGCTGTAAAAGCTTGATCCCCACTAACAGCTTCCTTCAAAGTGGTGCGAAAGCAATCTATAATTAGAGATTTAGAGGGAAACTGAAGGAAAACATTTAGCGTTTTTTTATCTTTTCTATTTTTGCATTTTACATTGAAATGTCTTCCTCTTTGGGCGAAGTGATGGCTTGTAAAAGCACCGCTGATTATTGTGTTAATGAAGGGCGTGTGTGAGTTATAAAGTGGTTTTTCTTAATAATTTACATCAATGTACATTGGCGTAAACCAGTGGTTTTCCAGATGTTTCTTTGGACATCAAATGTTGGTTGATTAGTGGTTTAATGCCATGCCAGCTTCCTTGGCTATTTTTTTATGACAAAACATTTAAAAGGTCAATTTAATCAATTAAACAAGGCTTCTAAAGTTTACTTTTAGATAAAAAAAACTCCCAAGCAAGCTTAAAAATATATATATATATAATTCAGGGGTGATGGACATCAACTGGCGAGCAAACACAGTTACTGTATAATTAGTATTTTTGCATTGAACATAGTTTTTTTTTTTTTTTAACCTGTTTACCGTTTACTGTAAAACAGTAAAATTATCTTAATTTGTTAGTTGTTTTTTTTTTTTTGCATTTAACATTTTTTTTCGTTTTACCTTTTGACTGTGGTCCAACAGTAAAATGGTCTTAGATTTGTGACCCTGAACCACAAAACCAGTTTTTTTTTTTTTTTTTATTAATTGAGATTTATACATCAAGTTAAGTTTTAAGTTAAGTTTATATATCAAGCAATCATTTAAGTTTTTATATATTTTACAGTAGGAAATTTACAAAATATCTTCATGGAACATGATCTTCAATTAATATCCTAATGATTTTTGGCATAAAAGAAAAATCAGTCATTTTGACCAATAGTTTGGCTAATGCTACAACTGGTTTTGTCACAACAGGGTCACATTTGTTAGTATATATTTTTTTTTGCATTCAACATTTTTCCTTTTTACCTCTTGACTGTGATCCAATAGTAAAATAGCCTTAAAATCTATAGTATTTTTTTTTTTTCATTTTAAAATGGTTTATTTTAACCTATTGACCACAATCCAATAGATTAATTTTTTATTATTATTATTACTATTATTATTATTTATTTTTTTGCATTTAACATTTTTTCATTTTACCTGTTGGCCATGATCTATTAGATTTATACGTTTTTTTTTTTTGCATTTAATATTTTGTTTTTTTTTGTACTTGTTGACCATTATCCAATAGATTTACTAGAATATATATTTTTTAGCATTTACCATTATTTCTTTATTACCTATTGACCGTGATCCAATCACAACAACAGTTCACGTAACACTAGTATTTCACAAATTCCATGGTTTTGAAAGCTCTCCAAATAAAAGTACCCTTATAAATCAAGTAACCTTTTTTTTTTTTTTTTTTTTTTTTTGGAGTGACAGCACCATTAGCTAAAACATCTCATCATTTTTGGCCAGTTTATAGATATTGCATTTACAAACTATCTTTCAGCATAACTCATTTTGGACCAGTTTTAGGGTTTTTAATGCTTTCATGTTTGCATCATTAATCTCCGTATCAGGGTATCGAGGATTTCATTGTGGTGAAACGGGAATCAAAGGAATAATTCTCCCTGAATTCCTCTTGTAAACTTCTTAATAATGCTGCCACGCAAGGAAAAAGTGAATGGCTTTGGTGATGGAAATGTGGAAAGAGGGAGATACAGGGTCAGGGACAAAGCCGCCTCACAGACCGTGTGGTCACAGAAACAGGAATCTCTTTGGAAAAATAAGTGAGAAAGATCGTCACATAGGCTAAAAAAGGGTAAAGTGTAATATCATCTACAATAGACTTTTCTGCAATAAAACCCAGCTTTGGTTGTGCTTTACGCAGGTCATTAACTGAAGACAGTCAAATACTCATGAATTGGATGTCAAACTGTGTGGGGCCTGAAGGAGCCAGTATGATCATAACAGAGAGGCCAATTTTATGAATTACTGGTTACTCAGCACTCAGACTATACTAAACATGGCACCGAGTTACCACGAGTGCTGCGTCCGCCCCCTGAGCTCCACCAGTGTCCTCCACACATCATCAGTTCAACGGAGTTTAACATCACTCCTGCTTTCAAACCAGAATCCAGAAAGTGCACATTGCATTGAGGATGAGAAGAAGAGAGATAAAGACGAGAATAAGTGAAACCTGTCGGGAACAGCTTACATTTCACCCCAAAATCAAAAAGAAATGAGAAATTATACTTTACATACAGAAAAGAAAACGCATTATGAATTCCTTTACCATTTACATTTCATCTTCTCCAAACAATGGAAATTATATTGAATAAATGTTGTATTATTTATATTGTAAAATATTTGCATTTTCAAATTAATTGAAATAAAAAAAGGGATGCATTAATCTGAATCCAAAAGGATTTTTAAAGGAAATTGTTAAATGTGCTTAACTTACATGAAAAAAAAACATCTTAATAGACCAAAAATACCCATCATGCTAGGGAAAATAAAATGTGATATTTATTTATTTTCTCCACATTTTCATGAGATTCAGCGGTGTATATATATATAGATAGATAGATAGATAGATAGATAGATACTAACATTCTGACTTTGTTTCATGCAATTCTGAGAAAAAAGCAATTTTTTGTGAGATATAAACTTGGAATTCTGAAAAGAAATGTAAAAAAATATGAGATATAAACTCACAATTGGCAAAAAAAAAAAAAATCAGAATATTTACTGTTTTTATTTTCTACTCAGTTGCATAAAAAAATCTAAACTGTTAGCTATAAACTCAGAAACAAAGTCAGAATTTTAAATTAAAAAGTTGCAGTTACTTAAAAAAAAATTGGAAACAGGCTTCAATACGAAATGTTTATAACCTCAATGCAACAAAAATAAAAATAAACTATATATATATATATATATATATATATATACTGTAGCATAAAAGAAATGCTGTGTAATTTATATTACAAAGTAATTTCAAAACATTTTCAAGTTAAGTGAATCAACATTGAGAATAACGAGAATTAAAAGGTCTGGATGCATTTTGCATTAAAGAAAATTTGGAAGGAGATCATTAATTGTGCTTGACTTTCATGAAAGAAATACTGTGAAAATATTACTAGTCCCTCATTCCATGGAAAATGACATTTTGTATTGACTTTCTGCACGTTTTCATGAGTTTCAGCCATAAAGAAAGCGCTCGTGTAAAAATAAGCACATTTTACCTAAAGAGAGCCCTTCCTTTAAACACCAAAACAAAACACGGCAGGTCAGAAACCCACAGCAGATGCTGAAGGAGAGCTCGGACCACCCAAAGCTGCACCCACACCCTGCAGCTAAAGCACAGCGACGGTGGTGAAGTAAGAAAACACTGAACTCTGGGTCTGAAGCTCTTTCCACCTCCACACCGTGTGGCCGCTTCTTCTCACTCGTGCGCTCAGGAGCGCTATAAATAATCAAAAACTGACACTGGATGTTTAGGTCAAGGACAGTTTGGGTTTGTCTTCTCGGAGGAAGTGATTGTGAACAGACTTTCCCAGATGTGCATGTGAACGGCATGCATGCGGATGCTCAAAGCGAGCGGATGCCACGAAGTCTGGGCTCCAAAATAAAGCCGAATTTTTGACTTTGACTTCCACTGGCTGGGGAGAGCGGTCTCAGGGCTTCTCTAAATCCGGAGGCCTGGCTTGAAGGAACGCGCCGTCCCCCCACAGAGAGCAAGCGGTGGGTGTGGCCCCTGAGGACATGGTTTTTGAGGGAGCCCCTCCCGAACACTGAGCTGCATGCCAGCGCCCAAGGGCTCCAGTCTGCCTGACCAAAACCACCGCGAGCTACCCACGCCACGTTACACGGGCCAGCTGGTGAACGACGCCCCCTACTGGAGCTGCAGGACGGACAGATGCACCTCCACTTGTAATGGCCAAATCACATGCATGCATGAGTTTACACTCTCCCGTCTGATTCACAAATGTTTTATGCACATTTCAAACCAAAATTGCATTACTTCAATGCATTAACACAATGCATTTCCTCAAAGCAACATGTTAATTAAAATAAAGTGATACTGTAATATGATGCAATGCACAGGTATGAAAATTACAGGTAATATGTGAGGCAATTTAGGAATAAACTGTTCAATGTGTCACCAGCTGTCTGCGTTCTATACAAGCCCAATGCAATGTGTCTCAAATTAAGAAATAATACACAACCCTGGGCATGACGACTTGCGATTCTCATTGCAATTTCATTGCAAAATTTACCTCTAAAATACTACAATTATCATCAAACTTTTCATAACCACAAAACAAAAACTTGTATTATTCTTACTTTAATTAGTATTTACATTAGAAAGTATATAAAAAACCTTTACAAGTTAATTGAAATGAAGACTGCTAAAATAATCTGAATCAATTCTGAGAATAAAGAGAAGGTTTGGATGCATTGCAGCAATGATCATTTGGAAGGAAACTGTTATGTGCTTACCTTAACATAAATGCTGAAAATAATTCATATTTAATGGAAAACAAATCATATTTATATTCTGCACATGCTAATTTGATTCAGTCATATAGAAAGAACGCAAGCGAGCCGTTCAATTCCAAAATCATTAAGCACATTTTACCCCAAAATCCAAGGAAAACACTTTTATGCCACAGAATAGAAAAATAAAAGCTAGTTTCTTATTCCTTTCTGCACATATAGAAAGACCATGAGTGTGCATCCATGTAAAACTGTCATCACCACAAAGTGACATTATCAAAAGAAATACAGTGATGCAGTGATTTGAATTAACATTGAGAATAAAGAGAAATACATGCACAATGTTTAGATGCACTGGAGTAATTTGGAAGGAAATTGTATAATGTTCCACCAGCTGTCTGCATCACAACACCACAACAATCTCAACAGATTTAGAAACGGTTAGTTTTATACATTTGGTGCCTTTGTAAATGGTTACATGCTAAATGATGAAAGATTACACACACCACCAGACTTTTAAGTTCTTCCGTACTCAACAAAATAACACAGAAACATGTGATGCATTGCTGCTGTAGAAGAGATGCACGAAAAAAAAAAAAAAGAAAATCGGCTCAAAATAGCAAATCTGTCTGATATTCTCAAATCATGAAGTGAAGATATCAGAAACTAACTCAACTTTCCAGTATTTGCAGCGATGCTAGAATCATTAAGAACCTTTATGTGAACACTAATATAACAATTTTCTTAATGCTAAACAACATTTTAATAATCAGATTAAAAAGAATATATTTTTTTTCTCTATAAAGAACCTTTTGTGAATCGAAAATGTACCATGGGTGTTAAGAGATCTTTATGAAACCATAGATGCCAACAAAGAAAATTTATTATTAAAAGTATACACTATGTTCTGTGAAAACTCTGATTGCCTGAAATCAGCAGATAGACTCAGATTTTCATCAACTAGCACTGATTTAACCAGACTCCGAATCAGGGCAAAAGTTATTAATGTAGTGCATCCCAGCATTAAACAATCTGTCAACAATAAAAGTGACATGAAACAATCGCAGCCAATCAGAAGGTGTTTGATATTGAAATACCCATTACATGCATCAAACCCATCGAGATCATTTATTTCTAAAAAAGGACAAGATGAACATACAGCAGATATTCACTTATAAAACATACAGGATTTCTTTTCCAAGAAAACAGGCCAAAATACTGATGACATGATCTTGCACGGCTGGTTGGCACAAATTTGGTTGTAAATCTAAAATGTAAACATATCGATTGGTTATAACTGGTGCTTTACTGTATGTGGTTCCTGTAAATGTTTAAACTCAATCAGACTGAGTTTAAAAAACAACAACAAGAAATACGTTCCTCCCACCACAAGGCCTTCAAAATGGTATTTTCTTTTACTTTCTGTATTTTCTTTTAGAAAAATGTGAACTTGACACCGTATTTTACACAAACCAGGGGAACCCTTGCTGTATTTTTCTTTCTTTTCTCTCCTCTAAAGTCTGCCTTGAGTTTAACGTCTCTAGCGATACCACGCTAACCACTCAAGCCAAACTCAGAGCTGTTTTGGGATTTGTGCTACAGGGTTTCCGTCAGGGGATCTCAGCATCACTTCAGCATTCAGCAGGAACAACACAAACACATAGCATGAGACGACCACATTTCTGACTTAAAACTAGGGACATTTCTAGTCCAGTGGTCATATATATCACTGAAATGTCCTTTGTTTTTAATCAACCAAATAATTTATACAGGGACATTTCAGATTTCATCCTTTTTGACCATTATACATGTGATCAACTACTCCGTCATACTACTTTAAATTACACTGTGACCCTAAGAAAAAACTTTAAAGGCTCAAAACAAAAATTCAGCTTGTCACAATACAACAAATGCTCAAGCATGTACTGAAAAACTGAATAAAGAATTACTACAAAATTCAGAAACATTAAACAACATCTTAAATAGCTCTTATTACCCATAAACAGACATTCCATAGTTTAGCAACTCTGTGATTTATGAACATTAAAATACGACTAAGAAATATTATCAAACGAGTGACATTCATAAACATCTACTCTAATATTCTTATATAATTTTGATTAATGTTTATAATTGTGTCATCAATTAATATTACTAAATGAGTAGCAAACTAACTTCACATTGGGGTCTTTATACTGTAATTTACAACTGAAGGCTTTGCTCATGAATATTAAATATGTTACTGAAGCTCATCCAGACTTATCCTATATCATGAGGACATATTTCATAAATATTCAGTTATTCATAAATCACATTATACACTCATCTGATATCATTATGCTATGCTCTTCAAGGGTTCATGGCGCAAGACTCTAAAAAAACTGCGATGCGTCGCCGAGAAAACAAAATTTCCCGCGCTTTTTATGTTTACAAGCATGGAGATGAACGAACGCAGCGAATCGCGGTGTAAAATCTCCTTTTCCTACACAGTTAGATGTTTTAGTGAGTTTATATGTGCCTTACTTTGAAGATGATAATAATACGGTGTTGGTCGTTGAATCTGGTTCAATTTTCAATGACAAAACTAACGTGAGAAACCGAGTATACAGAAAGACGCACGATACTAACACGGCCTGATGCTGCTGAAACAAGCAGCGCCCTCTGTTGGTCAAAACAAACACTTGTAGACTCTTGTATCACGTGACTTCCCGGGCTTTTTGAAGTTACCGTAAAACTGTGAGATTGCGGGAACGGCCACCAAAAACCTTAGTCCTTAGTCACGTCAGACGCCATATTGAATTTAATGCGGATGAAAACGCGGCTGTAAGGGACAGACCTACAAATGGCACGCACTGTATAAAAGTTCTAGGTCATGTAATTTTCACAGCTTCAAAATAGTTTGATGGATTTTTTTTTTGGATACATAGCCATATTTTTATTTTTATTTTTTGGAAAGACACTTAATGAGCATTTATTACCATGGATTTATTATAATAAAAGTAAAGTAACTTTGTGTGCGTGTGTGTGTGTGTGTTTTTTTTTTTTTGGCAAAGTGATTACCATTATTATATAACCACAGTTTCACTACAAATACCTCAGTCAAACTATAGTTAGTGTAGCAAAACCATGGTTAATTTGTGCCATTGTTTAATAATAGTATCCATGTTTTTGGGATTTATTTGTAGTAAAACCATGGTTAATTTTTGTAAGGGTTGGAATGTTAATAAACAACAGTACAATCCATTGAACGCACTTCATTCGTCATTCTGTCCTAATGGCAAAAAAATTCCAGAACACTATAGTAAAGTGTTTAAAAAAAAGTATATTGAAATATAAGTGGCATTCTTTCTACTTTTTCATTAGATATATTAATATAAATGCATAATGGTAGCAACATTTGCATTAACCATTTCCACATTGGACTCTAAAAAAATGCAAATCCAGCTTGTGTTATTAAAGTCACACACATTATCCTTATTCAACCATGTAAACACCTACGTTTCCTTCTCTTATAGAGCCGTTCACTCACAGCAGGCCGAAACAGTATTCTTCCAGTGACCTGTAATTATTTGATAGATTTTTAGAGCTAACTGCTATTTAGTAATGTTGTAAGTGCTTCCTAAACAATCAGACATAATATGGGACTAATTTAAAGAGTAAGGCAGGCAGTTTTGGCAGCAGTGGAGGGGCTGGTTTGAATCAGCGGAGGCCCCTCGCTCCAGCTCTGGTTTTAAACTGTTCTTCGTGTTTGTGGAAGTGCGGCTGGCGGTCGACTGCGAGGCCTGCGAGGCTGCGCTGTTTAATTGGGCTTTGTTGTGGAAAGAAATGGGGGAGCACGGTTCACTGTGGTCACATCTGTACAATGGTGGCAACCGGAGTGAAGAGACTCACACATGTATGTATGCACGCAAAAACACGCACGACACAGGACGTCTAGTCATAAATTGTCACTGATGAAGCTATGCAGTCAGGTGAATTTATTGAATATTTACTAAATATGCACACCGAGCATGACTCTGTGTTAAAACAGGATGATGCGTTTGCTTTGTGCAAGCGGATTTTAGCAGCATATAATTATCACATTTACAAAACAGAGCTGCTGAATAATAGGATGTTGGATTTGTTGGATTTTGTCCTGTAGTGACATGCTCTACTCCATCTAAAACGAGCATTTTTATAATTATTGTAAAATTATTATGCAGGCAGTTTCATGAGCTTGAGTTTATTTGTACTGTTTGTATTTCTCAAGATACTGTAGACCTTGTTACTGTTGCCTTTGGCTTGCTTTGGGTTTAAAACACTTAATATTGAGTTATATTATTGTTTTGACTGCACTGAAACTATTGGATGAGAACAAAACTTGAACTGAATTGAACTGAAAATGTAGACTATTGTCTTGTCTTTAATGTTTGATGTAGTTTGCATCATTGATTCTGTTATTTTCTTTTTAATTACTGCTTTAAAACAATCTATATTATATAAAGTGCTATAAATAAATGTGACTTGACAATAGACTGCTATGGTCCCTAACAAAGTAATATCAAAAATACTATATAAAAAGATAAAGATCTGCCAATGGTAAGTCATCTTAATTCAATGGGAAAACAATATTATTTTTCTTTCCCCATTGGCTGATATGTATTCTTGTTTTAAGAATTTGTTATGCTTTTTGACTTAATATCTTAAATAATCATGCATTTTAAGTAAATGCATCTTGATTAAAGAATCTTTAGATGTTTGTCCTCGAAAACAAGACAAAAATACTAAGTAAGAAAATATTTTTTGCAGTGTATTTTTTTTTATATCATAAATTACTCTTATATTACTTGGTTAAGAAAACATCTGTCAAGAAATGGACCATAAAAAGTGGGAACAGACCAAGCAAGAGACTGTAATGTCCTGAATTTCATCATCATCATGCATTAGGGAGATTCCACCCCCTTCCCTATATATCGCTCCTACTTTTCATCCCACATCTTTTCCTTCCATTCTCCACTTCATCTCTCTCCGTCTCATGTGGCGCTGATTGAACCCCATCAAAGGCTGCGGTGAGAGTAGACGGCCTGCTGGAGCTCCAGCCTCTCGCAGCCTAATGAGACACACACACACACACACACACACGCGTGTGCATGTATGTAATTCCAAACAAGTCAGTGTAAGACATGCACTACACTTATGCACCCAAGCACACTTCTTAATGCATGACTTTTATGCAATGCACTGCAAGAAAATTAATTCTCATAATAATTTTTTGTCGTTTTATAGTAAAAATATTCTTAAAAACAGATGCATTTACTTTAGAATCAATTATTACCATACATTTAAACTGTTTTTTTTTTTGGAGGATACTTGTTCAAGTAAATTTTTTCTCCCATATTTGATATATGTGCAATGCAAATGCAAAGTCAAGATGTTCTCTCAAAACAAATCTTCATATTTTACGCAATTGTGCTTCTCAAGTAATGTCTTTTCTTCATTTATCCACTCTCATCAGTGGTTTTTCTCTCTCTTCTTGCCATGTCTCGTCACAGTCCCGCAAAACCACAGTTCTCTTCAGAGTCTTTTCCAAACCAGCCTGGCGTCTGTCTCCTCTTACTAACACCCCTCTGTGTGTGTGTGTGTGTGCTCTTACATATCAAAATATAGACCTACAGTGGCCCCAAAAAGCACTAATGCCACACTTTAAAGAAGTTTAAATGTCTTCACAAAGTAAACACACACACACACACAATGCTAGATGTATAGTGTTGAAGATGAAGACAATCAGTGTTGTGTGTATTGTGAGAGATCCAGATCTAATCAATCATTTTATTTGTGATTTCCACATCCGAATACATTATGCAGCTCCTGTATCCAATGCTGTGCAAATTATGTAAAGAGCTGCACATTAAACATAGATTAAGAAGTATATTTCATTCACAGATACATCTTTATACATGTAAACCAATAAATACAGAACATCCAGTTTCTTGCATTACAATTATACACTCATAGACAATAGTGTGAATAGAAATTATTCAACAACATCTAAAAAAATAAACAGTTACCAATTGCAGATTGCCTTATGGTTTCCTTTCTATGCTAGTACAGCACCACTAAGTGGTCAAATATTAACATTGCATTATTCATAGTCTTGTGGTGCTGACGAAAGTGATTTGAATAGAGAGTGAATAAAAATGTCCTGCATTTCTATATTTCATAATTAAAGATTTTTTTTATTTTTTGCATTTATATATATATATATATATATATATATATATATATATATATATATATATACAGAATTTTTTTTTTTTTTTAAACAAAAGTATTGTAAAATGTTTTATTTTATACATTTTTGGTCGAGTAATGCTAACATGAAACATCTGAAATTTAAATAGAGAAATAGAATAACATTTTTAAGAAACAGACAGAAAAAATATATATATTTAAAGATATATAATATTTAATTAAAGTGCCATTCAAGGGTGTTATATTTTATTATATTATTGTATAGCACCAATATCCAAGAGGTGCAATGTTCCCTGATATCCATTTTTTTAAATGTCACAATAATAATGCATAAATGTGTAAATGTATATAAGTGCACATTTAACACAGCTAGAAATAAAGCAAATACAGCTACAAATACAACACTGCATGAAGCACATCATCTTCTAGCAGTTTTCTTCATTCCCAGACTTCTAGTGGGTTTTTGAACCTGGATGTGCCGGGCGGGATTCACTACACATCCTTTCTCCTTATAATGGTCCAGAAGTCTTCTCCACAACACACTGCACCGCAGCAAGTTCTCATTACCTGACAAAATAGCAGAATTATGGCACTGCAGTCCATGCATCAAATAGAAAACTGTCAGTAATTATAAAATACATAATATTTAAAGAAGGTGTAGTGGTATTATAATGGCATTTATCATTCGAAATGATTATACCGTTATAGGACTGAATAATATTCATGCTTCATGCATTATTCCATTAACAGAAGTTATGGATCAAAATTTTCACACATTATTGACTCCCACAAGCCTAGATTGCATAACTAACCAATGATGCACAAGCCTTCTTGTGCCCTGGTAATGCCCACGTTGACTTGGTGTGGGTCCATGATGAATCCAAGTCGATTTATAATCCAGGATTTGGTTGGTTGTATTTCTATATCAGATTTGGGACAAGAGCGCACAGTTGACATGATGACATATTTCCATTCACTTCCTGTGGCAAGACAAACAAAGGGAAAAAGATCAGAAATAATTAATTCAGAAACAATATCTTGTCAAAACATACAATCATAAACACAATTTAAGTATGAATGCTTTGAATTTGTGCTTTGTGTTAATATTATTAAAATAGGAGCTAAATAATAGTTAATTGTAATGTTATTTCATGGATCAAGGTTCAGTGTTTATAGTGCCACTGTTGTTAAATGGCATGCTTAAAATATTATTACCTTGACTTTTCATGATGGTGTCGACTGTGATGTCTGTTATACCCTTATAGAACAGAGAATCCCTAATGTTTGACATTTGAGCATTATATGGTGTGAGAATGGCGATGTCCTTTGTCTTTATTCCAGCCTCAGTCAAAAGAATGGCGATCCGCACCTGTTGGAAGATTATCACCAATTTGAAATACATTTATATAAAATTGTATAATATCCCGTAGGTGGCATTTTGAATTTATAACAGTAAATTGTTTGTGGCAAAAATGGGCGGGGCTTCTACAGTTAAATAATTTATTAATTTATATATTTAGAAATGTATGCACTTTCACATTACTGTAAGAATCTTTGTAATTAATATAACTTTTTAAAATTAAATACATACTTTATATTATATAGCCAATAACTGTTATTTGAATGTTACGAAAGGTATCGCGCCGTTGGGAGGAGTCGTTGTGTTTCCTAGGAAACTTAACCGCCAACATTTGCCGCCCAACAGACTGAAGGATAATCTTGAAGAAGAGCGTAACGTAAATCTAACGCTCTCTGCATCAGATGGAGTTTTTAGGCAAGTAAGATTATAAATATCAATGTTTTGTGAAAATAACAGAATTTACACAGTGTTTGTCCATTATTTAGAAACGGTTGTCATGTTTTATATTGTATTTTGGTCTGATGTTTTTTAAAAAGGACGAAGCCACCCGTTGAGTCAGTTTAAATATTCTCTCATTTGAGACTATTTTTTTTTTGTTTGGAACCTCAAGATGGCGCAAATTAGCTATTCTAGCTAGCGTTGTTATGAAAATAAACATAGGGAAGTAGCCAGTGCTATGAGACTCGGTAGTAAAAGCGGTATGTTAAATATAAAAATGAGTTCTACAGTCGGGTCAGTGGATATTTAAGGGATCTCCATGTATATGAAGCCATCCTTTGATTACATATTGGAGTAATATACTGCTACGCCATGTAGAAGTTCAGATATAAGGTTTATAATCTTAGAACATAGTTGCTTCTCTTACTTTATAAACAAACAAACAAACAAAAACTACTGTACCGGCAGCAACCCTGAAATAAATTATTTTGTGTGTAACTTAAAAGGTCATAAAGATAAAAAAGCTTACCGCTTCTTCTGCTTCCTCCAAATTTGCTTTTGAATTTTCATTCCCCCGTTCAGTCGAGACCACCAGACTTTTCTCCTTTCCTTCAACATGGCCGAAAACTATGCATGTTTGTCTTGTCTTAGTAAGGAAGAGACTTGGTTTAGGAGATGTTTTAGTTTTTAACTTTCCATCATAGAACTCATTAGATGGAAATTCACAAATGTCTTCTTGCTGTAAAAGACAAAAAATACAGTGGAGAAATTTGAATTTGAATTAAGTGAAACTACTGCGTTTTAATTGTTAAGATCATTGTTAAGTATCACTAGAAAAAAAAAAAAAAAAAAAAAAAAAAATATATATATATATATACTATTCATAAATAAAAACTATATGTTCAAAAAAAGAAGCTTATAGACATCTTTCGAAAGCAAACAAAGGCATCTGACAGATGTTTTATTATACAATATCAGAGCTATTTATTTTATTATTTAAATAGCTATTTAATTCATTACCATTCTGTACTGAGTGTCAAGCAAGAGTGCTTTCTCCATGTAACGTTCGAAAAGAGATTTGCTCATTCCCAATCGCTCCACTACATCACAGTGGACCACAGGTTGCAGTTGCTTATGATCACCCAGAAGAACAATCTACAACATCAAATTAGTCGGATACCTTAAAGATCTTTGATCAATACAAACATAATTAAATGAAAGGGTTCATATCCAAATCAATGTTTGTCTTAAAAGAACATTGCTTTGGAGCTCACCTGCTCAGGCTTATGAGCCACTAGTGGAATAAAGGCTTCAGGTTCAGTTGCCATGGCACATTCATCAATGATGATCTGTTTGAAGTCGAGGACTTTGGCTAAGGTAGGGTGCGAGGCTGCTGTGCAAGTGCACAAGATGACATCGTGCCGCAATAATTCATGTTTTCGAGCCTTTTGGAGGGTGTCTTTGTAGCTTTAAAAAAAGTTTTTTACATTAAATTATCTTTTCATTTCTATGAAATTGTGTCAAAATAATTTCTAACAAACATGAAACAATAACAGAATCAAAAAGAGATTTGAAGTTACAGAGCCATACATACAGTTTTTTTTCTTCGCTGGTGAATTTATCTCCTCTTCTAATTTTCATATCAAACGCTAATATTTGTGTGGAATATGGGTTGTCATCCTTTCGAATCACATGGTGTAGTGCAATGGAACTAATAATACAACAACACATCTGTTAGTGGGAAAGCCAGTTTTAAACACATATTACATTTGAAGTTAGTATCTACACTCGAATAAGTGACAGAAGGACAGTATTTGGCAAATACCTGAGCTCTGTGTTGGGTTTTTCGCCTCTTTTAGAATTGCGTGACAGCTTCAGGTTGCAATCTGGGTAAGGAAATTCCAACATTTCCACCTGATCACTGTAGACTCTGAGAGGTCTAAGTTGATTTTGAAGTTTGAGGAGATGACCTGCAACACATTCATAAAAAGTTTACATTGCAGTAATCCTTGTTCAGGTAATGACTTGTGTAACTCCTGATTCTAGGCCCCTATGAAATCTGTTTTATTTTTTACTAAATTCCTTTTTTTTTTTTTTTAATTACATTTGATTTCTTTCCAAATTACATTTTTTCCATTTAAATTTTTCTAGATTCAGTTTTTTTTGTTTGAATTTTTCTCGACTCTTTTTTTAATAGTTAAATTAAAGTTTATTAATAAAAAAATGTGTAATTAATTTAACCCATTAAACTTATACATTTTCACATTGATTTAATAAAAGTTTAACAAAAATTACATGTTAAGGCTCTGTGAAATACCAAATTCTGTATTTTAACATGTCTAATTATTTGAATGCATAAAACAACATAATTTATATAAAAAAATAATAATAATAATTATAAAGTAGCTTTATGATTTTTTTCTCCTCAGAAATTATGTGTATTTAACATTTTCTGGTTATCAAATGAAGGCAAAAAACATTAATTTGATTTATCTTTTAATTATTGAAAATTAAGCAAACTTTATTTTTGGGTAAACAAAGGGGATTAACTATTAAAAACATGGAAGAAATTTTGTGTACCGGTAATTATTTCTTAAAAAATAACGTTTGTTTCATTTTAGTAGTACTAATAGGCTATGTACATTTTACTGAAAAATAGACTTCAAATCAAACCAGACTTTTATTTTGACGGGTTGCCGTGAATAGCTTTACAATTCTGTCTATGTGATATGACTCTAGTTTACTCAAATCAAACGGTCAACTTCTCATTAAGTGATTCTCAGCTGTTCTGGAGGTGTTGTTCATGTGTTTAGGTTCTCATTTACAGAAATAGCAGACGCTGAAAACACTGCGAGCGTTACGAGCCCTTTAGTAACGTTATACGTGTAGTAAATGAAAAGGTGCGTCTGCGCCATTCATTTAAAAGAGATGTGCAGAACATGCAGGATTCTTATTTCAATTGACTTCTGGGGCTTAATAATTAGATACTAGACCATATTGCGGTTTGATTTAAGTGAAATGATCTACTTTTGATTCATTTATTCAAGATGTGAAAAAATCTGTGTCATTCAGTGTTAAACTGTGAATTCTGTTTTTATGACTGGATTCCACTATTCCGTCAATGTTTTCCACATCACAGAAATCATGAGGCCCTATGGTTCACTAGAGGGACCTAACTGATGAAATGGATAATAATAGGCTATACAGAAAATTTACCTGCGACCACATCAACAGATTTATTTGAGGGGCCACAGTACAGAACAGCTCTCTTCTTCTGTGAATTGGTGTCAGGAAGCTGTTGGCTATTCTTGAGAAACCAGTATACAATATGGACACCAACAACAGTTTTTCCAGTCCCTGTGGAAATGCACAACAATAATATAAATGGAAGGAATGGCAATTACAATAGCTTAAGGCCAAAGAAAGTCAAAAAATACTTCTCACCTGGTGGTCCTTGGATAAGAGTGAATGGGTTTGTCAATGCTTCTCTTATAGCTTTGCACTGACTGTTGTTTAGATGGGAAAACCCAGAAGGGAGATAACTGTCGATCTCAAATCTGGCTGGAATCTGCTTCGAAATGTTGCATCCTTTGAGGAAATACAGTGTTAAACAAAGTGAAACTGCATTTTAAGGTATCATTTTTTAAAAGATGGCCAGTAAATCATTAATTTTGATAGTAGAGCTTGGAATATAGCCATGCAAAACTTTATAAAGAGGCAGTAAAAGTCAAACTGTTGTACCTCCTTCAGAGTGGATTTTCCTTCCCATGGCGATATTTTTAACAAGATTGTTGGCTTTGGTTAGACTGGTAATTGCATCCTCTTTGCGCCTACAAATGAAATAAAAAAGCATAACAATTAATGAAGCATACATAGGCCTATATTTTTTGAAGATGTTATCTTAATCTAAGGATACACATAAAACAACACAGTGTACACAAATAGGACATTTTTAATAAGATATGGTGTTTATCATTTGTAGACTTACACATCTGGCAGAAGCTTTGTAATCAGCTCCAGAGTAAATCTTGTCCTCTCGCAGAATATGGCTTCTGGAATATTTGTCATAGGCGTGTGGTTAATCTGAAAATCAATTTGTAAATTCTTGGGTTCTTTGGAGTCAATTTCTTCAACTTTTGTAACTATGCCATGGGCCACCCAAGTGATAGAAGGAATATCCATGAGAGCTGTGCACTGAGCGTTTTCCAGAAAGGGGCTCTGACTTTGCTGAATCTTAGTTCGAATGCAGAGGAAACTGTTCTTAAGGTCACATTCAATAGACCACTGAGATTTTTTGTCAAGTGGAAGGAGAAAAAAACCCTCAAGCTTCTTTTGAAGAGAGGTTTTCCATTTCAAAACTGCATCTTCAATAATAATACTCTCATTTTCAGACACAGCATTGGAGGCTGACTCCATTTCACTCAAAGGTTTCCATATTGCCTGATAATCCATGTACGAGTTGTATGAATTCCTTGATGAGTGGAATGCATATTTTGAAAAACACTTGATTGGATCTTTCACATGCTCCAAACAAATCTCAAATTTTGGATGCACAACAAACAGCTGAATTGCTGGTGTCATTAATCCTCGAGCAGTGGCTGTACCTAGCTGCACCTCGACTGCCTCACCTTGCTTTATTCTCAGCAAAAGTTCAGCATAATGCTCGGCATGCATGGGATCAGATTTTTTGGAAATGTTAGCATTTCTCAGTCTTTCCTGGGATTGTCTTGCATGGACTTTTGAGCTGGCATCAAGCTTCTCAATCAGTGGAAACAATATTTCCCAATCTTCTTCTCTAAGAGCATCTGCAATGCATTTCCAGGTCTTTGTAGAGACATAGGCCATGACTGAGTTTGGATTTTGTTGTTTCACTTCAGCAAGGATGTGAGGATTGGAAAATGAATATATCCTTCGCACCCATTTCAAGATCACGCAGTTGTTGGTTTCATCAAACTCTGGTTGATCTGCCAACTGAAGATCCCTGTACATAATGTCTAAGTTTTCTGATATAGAGGTTCTGTTAAGTGGGAAGGATAATCTGAAGTTTGTCCCTGACTGATTGAGTTCCACAATGTATGCCACCTTCTTTTCGCTTTGGTTTGAGAGTTTTAATGCAAAATGTAGAGCATTCACTTTCTTGTCATATGCTGACTGTTGGTCATTTTTCCTGGAAAATTCCATACAAGACAGGTCAATGTCATGAGCTGTGTACCTAGCATTGGTCTTGTCAATCACAGAATGAAGAAGGCGCTGCACAATAACATCTATATATCGGCGGACTGGAGATGAGGCCCAAGTATAGCTGTCAAGGTCTAAATCATAGTGCCCAATTCTAGAGACGTGTGCCGAGTTTGATCGTAGAATACATGCTTTGTGACACAGTTTTGTAAATGCCGTAGCAAAAGGAAGAAGTTGGGGGTGAATCTCATCAGTTGCAATGAAGTCAATTAATTTGTAGACATTTTTCTCCTCTGCTGCTGTCTTCAAGCATCTCAAAACAGATTTTAATATGGGTATGGTTTCAGAATCAGAAATCTCAGCCTGGTGGTTTTGCATGGCTGTGTGGTTGATCAAACATTGGTTATTCAGTTCAGGAGACACATATACACTCTCAAGAGCTCTACTTGAGAAGCGAACAGATAGTGGAATCAAGGAAGCATTTTTGTCAAAAAGGTCAATAAGCTTTTCCCTTTTTGGCCTTTCCTGGCATCTCAGTGGAGTTATGGTCCTTGTTGTTTCATCAGACAGAAGGCGTTCAGCAACTGTGTGGTTAAACATGACCATCAGCTCTTCCACCATTAGGTGAGATCGCCTTCTTCCGAGAGTCACATCCTCGTCTGGCATTTTGTAGCACCAGTCGTCCTGTTTTCTGTATCTCCTGTGAACCTCAGCAAAGTTCCATGCTTTCAAAAGGCACATTTCAAGCAGGTCATAATGCTGACGATTGTTTTCAAGGATGTCCTCAGCTTCATCATACGAAAATTTCCTGTTGGAGTGAATGACAGACTTGCAAATTAATCTTTTCTTTATGCAGTTTGTCTTAGTATCCACTTGTATTATCAAGGAGATTGCTCGTCTGTCATGGTTAGGTATCAAACTGAAGAAATTGGCACTCAGTTCTTTAGGGAGCATGTGTATTGGCTCCTTTCCACGTGGATAGAATGAAGTACACAGCTGTTTTGCATATTTGTCCAGTTCACTGCCTTTAGCCAGAAAGCTAGCAACATCAGAAATGTGAACTCCTATTTCATAGCACTCACCTAAATCCATTACACTGATTGCATCATCAAGGTCTTGTGAATCAGCAGGATCAATGGTGAATGTTGGGAGCATGCGAAAATCTCTTCGTCTGTCTTCAAATAAATTAAGACTTTGAAAGTCTCTCATCTCTCTTTCCAAAGATGAAGGAAGTGTTCTCCTCAACTGGAACTCTATGTCAAGAACCTTCAATCCACCTTCTAAAGTTGTTATATTTGGAAACTCGCCCACAACAATCCCCAAAGGGTACTTGCAATCATTTCTCCACTTAAGGACTTTGACAACAAAGAGATATTTTCTGTGCGCCTCTTCATTGATTTTGATGAACTTCTCTACTTTGAGGTTCTCAGGATTTCTTACAGCAATGTGGTTTGGTTTGTCTTTCCAAAATGGTGTGTAGATTTTGGAGATGCATTTATTGATAGGTGTCATCACTTGGCTGTCATGCCTTTCAAGGGTACAGACAAATTCTTTCCCAAAATCTGAACTTTTTAGGATGTTGATTACCTTCCCCGTAGGAGGATTTGATTTCTCACTCAGGATCTCCACTGTTACCTTGTCTCCAGGGAATGCCTGTCCGAAATTCTTCCTACCCTTGATATCGACTCTCAGAGTGGGCTCGTCAAGTGGCCTTGCATAACCATGATCAAAATTCTCTTTGACCAGCTCACAGTGTCTGTATATGGTAGAGTTAGTCGGACATTGCTCTTCATCATCTTCTGTAATTTGGTTGTTCACATTGCTGACAACCTGCTCATGTAGAAAAACTGGAAACAAGCCTTCCTCTGTTAATACAATGTTGATGTCTTTGCTCTCATCAAGAAGCTCTTGAAGTATCGGGTCTTCTATGTCTGGTATTTCAGATGTAGTTGATTCACTATCGCTGTTCTCTTCATCCTCACTTCTGCAGAGCTCAGATATCTCAAGGAGGTCTTGTTTCAAAGAATCCAAGTTAAAGTCATGGGCACTTCCCTTGTTGATGCAATCCTCTATGTATGATCTCCATAGTCTCCAGCATGTACCGAACTGATGGCAAGAAAGTGCAGCTGCATCTCCAACAACAAATATTTGAGACTGGGCTCTTGTCATAACTGTGTTCAGCACTCGCATGTCACTGAAAAACTCAAGACAGGTCCGGTCTGTCTCCAATAAGCTGTCCTTGGTGTGCACAGTGGAAATCACTATTACTCTGAACTGTTTTCCTGAAAAATATGTGTTCTGTAAATCACATGCATTCATACTAGTGTGTTTGGCATAATATTGCACTTGAGTAATGCGTAATTTTCACCTTGCACATTTTCGGCATTCTCTACAGTGAAACGGGGAAGTCTAAGCTGACGCAGTCTTTGCCTTATTTCCAATACCTGAAACACAAAAGAGGAAAAAGCATCTGGTATAAACACACTGACATGAATTTGATTCAATAACAGGATGCTATTGATAAATGCATAATATAAATCTCAGTAGGTTTGATACCTGTCTTCCTTGAGATAGGACACAGACTGATTCTGGATCTTTTTCACCCCATTCTTGAGGCCATTCCTCCATTATTCCTTGCACAATGTCAACGACACTTAGAATTTGTTCTGCATTGAACCAGGACATGCTTGTTGGGTCCAAACAGCATTCTCCTCTTACATGATAGAACTGCAAGGCATATTGCTGTGGATGTGGAGGCACATCTCCTCTAGCCTTGATCACATCACTCTTTCCCACATAAAAATGTGTTGATACAAAATCCACGATGTCCTTTGTGGAACGGTAGTTTTCATTGAAAATTATTCGGCTTTGTTTGGCAACATCACTGTTTTCAGCTTGGTAGTGATAGAAGAGGCGATTGAGCAGGGTTTGTTCTGACCATTTGTCTTGTCTCACAGAGAAGAGCTTGGGTCCCATCTGCATGTGATCTCCTGCTAAAACAACACGTGTATTTTTACCTGCTAAGCTCAGTGCCATAAGAGCCTCACACTCCAACATCTGAGAAGCTTCATCGATCAGAATGTGGCTGAAGTAGTTTTCAGGCAGCTTCATGTCATGGAAGAAACGCGCTAGTGAAGTTGTAGTTATAACGATTCTTACGGAATCTAAAACAGCTTTGTCAGGAAACTCAAAATGATTGCCATCTCTGGAAAAATGGCAATACTGTAGAGTGATGTGATCAGTGGATCTGGGATTGCTTTCCTTTGCCTTGATTCTCAGAGGTTTCGCTTCATGATTAACAGTTGCATAGTCATGAAAATGACCGTTTACATAAAGATCAGCAGAACTGTATCAAGAAAAAAGAGAGAAATAACTGTAGCTTACAATGACTGCATTAAGCAATTACATTAGCAGACAAATTCATTCACTACCTTTAATGTATGCATTTTATCTGTTTATGCATTATCTAGTAATTAAATCTAGTGTTTCAGCACAAGGAATGCAATTTAAAAACAAATGTATAAAGGCCATATTTTGCTTAAATTGTTAATGTGTTGGTAATTTGGCAGGTTTAGGACAACCGTGAACAGCTTACTCCCAAAGCTTTCGACTTTCTTCATATTCTGTGCCGTGGTTAGTTTGCAGTAGTAACAGATATAAAGTTTAATTTTAAAATAGATTTTTAACTTTTATGGCCAAGTTTTTCCTAACCTAATTAAACATATACATCATCTTTTGTGTAAAATTCTTACATTTAATCAGTAAATTCAAATAGTAAGACACTACTGGTCTGTTACCAATCAAATTAAATCAGTATCAAAAAAAGTTGTGTGTGCAATGCAGAGGTGAATGAAGTAGCATTTAGATGCATTTAAACAAACCGTTTAATGCAGGACGTGAATGCATTTAATCTGCAGTTTCAAATGCATAATGAATGTTTTGATATAAATAAACAAAACGTTAAATACTGATATTTGAAATGATTGGGGGGGGGGGGGGTATACTTTATAACTTAAAAACCTAAAATCATTGAGTCATTTCTTCAACCGATTTGTTAAAACTTAACTTATTGTTTATTGAGCTGTTTGCACATTTGCAATTGTGCTGATATTTGGAAAAAAAACATCACTCTTTGTGTGATATTAATTATATCAGTTGATATAAATATAAAAGACATATGGGGCCATTTTTGGGGAATTCTAAATATTTTAATAAACTAAAACACAATGAAGGTGTGAACTCTAAATGTGCTTGCGCAATACTCTAACCTATATCATGTACAGTAGTTTATGCATGCACTCTCTTGGTGTGTTTTTGTTTGGATTTTGCGATATACTTGATAAAGTCAAATCGCATATCAATAAAACAACAATTACGATATTATTGTAGATATATATATTGCACACCCCTATTCTGAGCTGGACGTTTCAGGAGGATGACCTACTTCTGTGGAGCAGTACTCTGAATTGCCAATGAATTGTAATGCCTTACCTATTTGTGTGTGTGCAAATCAAGATTTTGTTTTGTGGTTTCTGCACAAGAACCTGCGCCATCTTGGCAAGGGTTCGAGTTTTCCCTGTTCCAAAAGGTCCATATATCAACAACGGTGGGATGCTGCATCTGTTGTCTGTTACACTCATAACAAAGTTCATTGCTGCTTGCTGCTTCTCATTTAACTGTCCTGTATCTGACTGGGAAGAAATACAGAAGTTGCTGTTTTTCAGATCAGGTAAGACTTTGTCTAAGGCGGGGAGATCATCAATGGCCTTGTGCATTTCGCAGAACCATAGACGATTTAACTGGAAATGGACTTCCATCTCACACTGCTGTCCTTTCTGCAGATTCAGATCAGTGCAGCATTCTTTGGAAAGCTGCAAAATTACTTGCGTCTCAGTGGCAGCATCTTTCAGAAATTCAGCTTCATATGTAGGGCCGAGGTAATCATTATTTTTCACAACACGAACAAGAGAAGTGATAGCATGTCTTTTCACTATGAACCCTTGAGGAGTATCAGGAGTGAGTGGATGAGACAGAGGCACAGCAGCAAGAAGAGCTTCTGGATAAGCGCATTTCAATCCAAACCTGTCATCAGTCAGGTATTTTTCCAACTGCGCTGTCCCTCGTAGATTCAGACTGGAAATGTTTTTGGGAAAGAGAGAGTACATTAGAATTGTTATAAATTGTCAAGTATTTGGTTTAGACCTAAGAAACATAAATACCTGCTAAGCCGTTCACCAACTACTTTTTCCTCCTGATATAAAAAATTGTGCATGTTGTGTTTGTAATTTTCATGGTTAATTGGACTGGTCATCTGGTCAGTGGATATGAGTTGGTATCTGTTTAGCAGCTCTCTCTCTGCCTCTTCTCTTTTAACAAAAGGAATGATTTCCAAGCTTTCCTTATTCCAGAGCTCAACATTACTGACAGTCTCTTGTCTTTCTAGTGGAAACTCAGGTTCTGGGCCCTTACATTCATCCTCTCCAACCCTGACCTTGAGTTTCTGACGCAGGATGGGTCTGGTGTTGAAGTCAAACACTACCCATTGCTCATAAAGTCCTGGTTGGTCAGATTTGAAGGACACTGGGATTTCATACTCTGCAGAAACAAATCACAATAACTTAGTAAAAGCATGACTAAGGTTTCTTTTTGGGTTTTGTAAGAAATATTGAGTCTTCACCTGTTTGGTTCTTTTTAAACCAATCACTATTGGAATATGACCGTTCCTCATTGGGGTCTTTGCTGAGACTATATTTCGCCCCCAGTTCCCGTTTGAGTAAAGCAATCACTTCTAGAGGTTCCTGGAAGGTTTTAAGTTCAATTGAAAGTAAAGATTAATGTAACATAGTTACATCTGTCTAAACATGTTTAGGGACTGAAACTGGATTATTCATCTTACATTTCTCCCAACATGTAAACAACATATACACTTTGGAATTTAAAAATTGCTAATAATTCTTATAACTAATCGTAAGAGTATAGTATTATTAGAAGTTGTATCTTTTATACTGTAACTAAAACAACCCTATCAAAAAACGTTTGTATGTCTGTTAATGTACAAACCTTAGAAATAATGGTAAAATTCCATGTACACTGTATTCCCTTTTTCCTTACATAGACACTGTCTAAATCTGGGTCACAGGTGATAACAACATCAGGAAGGGTGTCGCTGACCTGCAGGAATATAGTTACGACATTGTAAAAGGTAAATATGTACAATAAAAATCAAGCTTTGGTTATATAAATAAAAAAAATAACATGGGACAAGAAAATTATATATAATGTATAAACTAGGTATACAAGAAGCTAAATTAAATGCAAGTAGCAATGCAAAGATCAGAGATACAAATGTAAACATTTGGGATACTGTCCCATAGTGAGTGTCTTACTCAATGTGCCACTAATGATGTTTTATTGTTTATTACTTACAATCATTTTCTTGTCATTGCTGTGTCTGTATTCATCCAAAAGTCTGTCTTGATAGGACAGTAGGCCCATCTCGTCTACATCCCTGACTCTTTTCCGTGAAGCCTTGAATCTTTTTTGCCATTCACTAAGTTCCTCTTTACTGTGAGCCTTTGTGCAGTTATCGCCATACTCGCACAGCAGGGATCTATGGGAGAACGTTTTATAGGCTGCTTTGACTTACTTGGACACAAGCAAACATCTAATGCCAAGTCACACTTCGCATAAATACCTTTCACACAATTTCAGGTCCTTGTATGTTGGTGGTGGATCACGGTACTTCCAAGTCGGAGAAGTATCTTCAAAGACCAGTCTCCTGTGCTTCACAGTGAAACAGTGGTTCATCAGTTCCTCATCATTTGGGATGTGGACCTGGCACAATGTGCAGTCAAACTCGCCTCTTTTCTGCACTGTCCTTTGGTTTTGTTTTATCACTTTCACAAGCTTAGGAATTGTGAGGTTTTCATCCTTCATGACGTTCCACAGCGCTGCTTCTTCTGAGCTCCTAGCGTAGGAACATTTCCTTCCGTGCTGGGTGCATCCAGCATCTTCAGTGAAGTACCAGCAAACAAAATATTTGGAAGGTCTGGGAAAGTGTGGCAGGGGGGCAACGGGCCTCCACGATGAACTGTTACCTTTCTGCTTGATCAGTAAGATGTTTTCAGAGCAGTAATGGCTGATCTCCTTGTAGGTGTATGAAATCTCATTGTGTTTTTTACAGCACTTATCACATCTGACACACAGCTTGTGTGACTCTAGTAATGTTTGAAGATTATGATGATTCCCCACAGAAGCCATGATTTAAGGGATATGAAATTCCTGCAAAAAGAAATGGTTTGCAATTACAGGTCCATTTACAATTTATTTTTTTCCATTGTTTTTGTTCTCTTGAGGAAAAGTAAAGGAGTAAAAAGTTTATTAAAAACTACAAACCCATAGAAAAATCCCCATAAAAGCACAAACCCATATAAAAATCTCAAGGGACTTAAGTGAATTAGTCTTCTGGGTTTTGACGTCATGGTTGTAGCACTCTATCACACATAGTAATATAAATCAATAACTTTTTTAGCCTTCAGACTAAATAAACTTCAGCTTTAGAGAACATACCTTTTGATACGGTGCAGGTGTGGTAATTGAAAATTATTTACCTGCCACCTTTACATTTCAAGGAGAGTGCAATAAGCACAATGCACATAACTATTTCATATATGTATTTAAGCATATAAACTACAGATTAAAGAATACAATTATTATATATACATATATTATAATGTTATTATAAGGCTATAACAATGTTTTCAGGTCACTTTCTCCGAAAGAGTTCACCCAAATGAGATTATGTAATGATTTAATGATCTGTGTAATAAAAGTTCAGAATGAGATACTTGGTCACCTTTGACTGAGTTGAATACAGTAATTAGCCAGCTTTTGAATTCCACAGATTGTGTAATGTAATTTAATGATCTTAGCTTAATTAACTATTTTATACTAAATAATAAACTGTTCATAAAATAATTAGGTAACATGAATTAGTAACGCACAGCATTATCTTACCTTCATATTTTCCTTGCCATCCCAATGGTTTTCTCATATGTCATGATCTTCCTGTAACACTGGATGTTTCAGCCGATCTCAGTGTCATGTGCACCTCGAGGCATTTAAACCATTTATAGAGATGTTGCTGAGCGACGCCGTATAAGCCCCTCCCCTAGAATTAAATAAGTTTCATTTTCCAGGAGCGTGTGCTTGTACAGAACAGTGCAAACACAGTTTCACCTTTCAGTTTCAATACTGATGAAATCTACAGGAAACAGACAGAGCTGCTACAAACAAAACCACACAAAAAACAACAACCTTTAATGTTCCTGTTAGAATTTTTTGAATATAAACACCAATTTCAGCATACATCAGTTTATTCTTTTATGTTTTTGCGATGATTCAGACAATATTGGAAATGAATATGCTAGCATGTACCATGCATTTTTTAACCATGACTGAACAAATTAGTCTTGTTTTCCCCAATGCACAAGCTTAAAATGTTCCTGAAATGTTTCAGAATGGGTCTTTTCTACTAATACAAAGAATGTGCTTTATCCTGTATTTAAAAATGTTCTTTTAACAAGAGTAAACTTTTTTAGGGAAAACAAAACAGATGCACATTAAAGGAACAGCATTGTTATGTGGGGTTCACCCGTTTAATTTGGAACATTGTTCCAAAGCTGGAGTCGTTCAAAATGATTCTCTGTAACACACGGCGTAAGATGTAGCTGATGTGCCCATATTTTCTATTCTGAGCATTGCTAAGAAAAACAAAAACAGCTTATCGCACGTGACCGAAGATGCCCGAGGTGATTACAGACGAATACAAATTATTAAACAAATCAGGTGAATGAAACTGCTTCCATTGATACCTGACGTTTTGCATATTTGAAACATAAATATTTATTCTACCACCTAACAACTCCCATTCAATGCCATTTTAGTCAAGTTATGTAAATTTTGGACAAACAAAACTGGTTGACGTCATAGCTGTATATCCTGTTGTCCCTTATTTTTCTGCTTCTGACTTAAGGACTCAGGAATGTCATAATTGTGTGTACTTTTAAATGTTTTCAGATCCACCTACCTACAACAACACAGATGACACACACACACACACACACACACACGTACACACACACAAGCAGCAGTATGTGAGCAAACAAAACAGCTTCAGTTCCATTTGTCTGCAATTTTCCATCATCCTCTGGCCAAAGTTTGTCATGACACGTACACAAACACACCCTCATTTCACTCAGCTTTAATGACTCATTTGGCAGTACTTCATTGCATACGAGTCTTATCAACAGCAATAAAAGTCCTAATGGTTTAGAAACCATTCAGAAACTACTGCTCCAGTAACTTCCATATTCAATACCTGATCAGAAACCAAAAAAACTTTCAAGAGACAGACCTTCACAGTCCCTCAGGAGACACTAAACTGCTATAGAGGGTGATAAATAACAATCAAGTAATCCTGATGTGTTGCCAACATAAATAATCCATTGGATGCTTTCCGAGATTCCATCGATTGCAAAAATGACAGACACCTTCTTACGAACTTGTTATGCTTTAATTCAATTTTAAATGGTTTTCAGTAATCAGTTAGCAGCATACAGCTTAGACGTTTCTCTTTCAGGTCACTGTAAACAAACCAACAAATCTGAGTCAGCGACCCTTGAAATGCACCAACGTGAATGAATCATACCCTATAAAGTGCAGTGTATATGTTGACACAGTCACGTTTTTTACTTTTGTGAGATTCTGCTCTGCTCTGCCATTGCTGGTTACACATTAAGATATGCTTTGACAGTATCATGATGGTTTTAGTTCACTTACTGGTTTGGCTGGTTTTCAGCAACAACAACCCTCTCAATCACTTGTGTCAATAACATATCATTAATGCCAATCTGGAAACAAGTCTTAAGCTGGTCTAAGTTGTAGGTTTTTTGTCAGGTGGAAGAAAAACCTCATGGTCAAAAGTATGTGGACACCTCTTTGCAATAAATGCGTTTGGCTAGTCAAATAATTACAGATCCCAACTGTACTCTCTACAGTGATTGTTCAACAGCTTTGGGTGACGCTTTTCTGCCAAGTAGGGCATGTTTCTTCCTGGATCAACCTCAGCCAATCAGATTCTAAGGAATAAGAAGTAACTTGAACTACAAAAGTAAAGGTTGTGTTTAGGGTAAGTGATATGACTTCTTCATAACAGAAGATGTTGATTTGGGAACATCGCACAAGTCAAGGTCCACCAAGAAAGGTCAAAGATTTTCACACATCCTACACAAAGTCCAGACCTATATACCTTTGGAATGAACTTGGACACCGAACTAAAGCTTTTATGAAAAACAAACTGCCCATTAAAGCCCATGCTTCTCAAATTAAACAATCAACAAACACGTATGGCTGTGGTGTTAGGATGCTCACATACTTTTGTCCATGTAATTGTTTGTGGGATACTGTTATATGCTCTTATTGATAAGGTAAACTGATAAGGTGAGTTTGATTCTCCAAATGGACATCTCACAGCTCTGGGGTCAAAGAGAGTGTCCTTAGCCAGAGAGGTCAGTGTGAAGTTCCTTATTCTTACGGACTTCTGCAGCGTGAAGCTCCTAACAAAGAAAAGAGAGACAGAATATTAAACATCCAATAAATAAGAACGGTTCTGTAGCCACCAGGAAGGAGAAAGAACTACTTCTCTATTTTACTGACAGTAAAGTACAGCTGTAAGCTTGTTTCTTGTTGCAATAGGAACTGTGTTAAAAAAAGAATAGAAAATTTAATTTCCGTTTTTCCATTGCACAAACAGTCACAAAAGCCAAAGTCATTGGTTCAGTTCAAAGGTAATGCATGAACTGATAGCATTGAATGCAAGCAATAAAGGTAGTTTTCAAAGGTGTCAGACAAATGCATAATGTAAAATGCATTTAATTTGCCATGGATTTTGGCAAACTGCTTCACAACACAATTTCAAGGAGGCTTTTTGAACGGGAGGTTGGAGGCTGAGGATGACGGAGCATCTACACTCATATTTCCTATGGAATAATACACTGATGAATCATTCACAGTAGAACCAGGAACTTGTATTTCACATTCCTTCATGAAAAGAGAAACCAGACAGACTCACCTTCTCTCTCAGACGCTGCTTGAGAGCACCGAGCCGGGCCATGCGATTTTCTTGGATCAGCTCCATTTTGTGGTGGAGTTTCTCCTCGGTCATCTTGCTGTAGTTGTTGTTGACCTCCTGGGCCTTGGTGAGCACCTCCTTCTCACGCTCCCGTTTATCCGCCAACTGCTTCAGCACCTGCTTCTCCTGAGACTACAGAAAGAAGTGCAGAAAGGTGATGACAATTTTAATGTGAGACAGTGAAGACATTTTTTTCTGACATTCAATAACTGCAGAGGAGAGATGCCAGAAAGTGGGAAAAGTCATGAAAACAGCAAGAGGACTCAATTTTGTATTGTTTTGCTAATTTTTTCAGCAACAGATTCATACAAAGGTTTCTGTGCATGACAAATTTCAAGAATGGCAAATATGAACATATACAAGCACCTTTAAGATTCTCAGTTACACATGTGCTTTTGCTTTTAGAACGTTTTTCAATAGATGAATGCATCTGCTAAATAATTAAATGTTATTTTAGTCAGCTGCATCCTGTGGACTAACTCTACCAGAGCAAGATGGAACTGTCCAAAAAGCATGGGAAAGCCAATACCTTTTACAAGTTTATGTACAGTGCTTTTTATCTACAGATTAAATAATGAAGTGATATTTAATGGCATCATCATCTTACCTTCCGTCTCTCCTCGGCGGCCTCCAGCCTCCTCTGTAGTTCCCCCAGGGAAGGCTCTTTCTTCTGGGGAGGCAGCGCCAGAGTCTGGGGTCTCTCTGGAGACGGCTCAGTTGGACTCTTCAGGATGACCTCAAACGCCTGACCAGAAGCTCGCTTATCCAGCGACTTCACCTCCATATCTGAAGAAATGTTGATGAGGACAATGAATGTGATGCATAGACTTTCTCATAGTAAAGACTTCAATCACTGGCCGTCTGGCTGATGATGTTCCTACCTTCAAACTGACCAAAGGTGTTGGGAAGAGGCTGGGAATACAAACAAGAGCAGAGGAGAGACAACACCGACATCTCTCTAAGCTTCTCAGAGTAGGCTGCAAAAGAAAGAAATGTTATATGAATACGGTAAATATGACAGCAAATCAGTGATGCAAATGCATGTGGTGAACTTACCAGAACTTTACATGCAATGCAAAAGTATAGACACCTTTGGTCTACAACATGCTATGCTTTTATTCACCCGTTATTACCTAGCATAACTCCAGTCCAGTTTATATATTTTATATTGTTTCTCAAGTACATGTATCTTGCTTTAAGAATCTTTTAGACATTTACACTGAAAACAAGAATATAATGAGGACGATTGTCACTTTTTGTCTTTTTTTTTGTAAAATGATTTTAAGAGTAATGGAGATTGGTTGCAAGTTTTGCTAATACAACTTATCTTTACCTGTTTTCATAAAACCTGCAGGAACCCTGAAAAAAGATTAGTATGTTTTGAAATGTCTACTGATAACATGACTAAAATAATTGCATTTATAATGGGAAGTGTGCTGTTATTGGTAAAAGGAAGGTCGATTCTGTATTACGGCAAAATCTTACTCAATCAGATGTACAGTCATGACCAAAAGTTTTGGAAGTGACGTGAATTTTGTTTTGCAAAGTTTACTGCTTCAGTGTTTGTAGATTATTTTTCCATGTTTCTATGGGATATTGAAAAACAATGATAAGCATGTCATATGTTTTAAAGGCTTTTATTGGCAAAAAAATATACATATGAGTCAGTATTTCCAGTGTTGATCCTTGTTCTTCATAACCTCTGCAATTCGCTCTAGCATGCTGGAAATTAGCTTCTGGGCCAAATCCTGACTGATGGCCATCCATTCTTGCCTTATTAGTTCTCCGAGTTGATCACCTTTTGAGGACTGACCACAGATTCTCTTTGGGTTTGAGATCTGGGGAGTTGCCTGGCCACGGATCCAAAATTTAATCTTGATCTTTGAGCCACTTCTTTATCACTCTTGCTTTGTGACATGGTGCTCCATCATGGTGGTTAATACACGGATCATCACCAAATTTCACGTGGAATGAAGTCCTGAAGACTTCTTTGCTGAAGTCGAACCTCTCTCCTTGAAGTTATTGATGATAGTTCATTTTTTTGGCCATTGACGCTTTAAGCAATTATTTAAAATGCATCTGATCACTCTGCTCATTAATCTAGAAGCAATGTGAATGAACACAACAACAGCTTAAGCAGCAAACATTGCAAAACACAAAATGTATGTCACTCCCAAAACCTTTGGCCACGACTTTAGAGGTGTTTCCCTAAACTGACCTTTATTGCTTCATGAAATATTTTTAAAAGGCTATGCAAATGCATAAATGCAAGCATGTTACCAGGCTCCAGTCAACACACTAGGCATCAAAACTCAAACCCCACCCTCAGTCGGATTCATGCATTATTGATCCGATTACTGAACCATGTAAGCAAAACCGTGAGTTTGTGTGAATGTGAACTCTGTGTCATGATAATCACACAATGCACCTCAATAAAAAAACATGGTATGAGGAAATGCATGCATGCAAAAGGGACTGGAGTAAACATTAGTCTTTACTAAAGTAGCTAATGGTGTATTTTAATTATTCCTCTAAGTGTGCATCAGAGCACGTTCATTTATCACCCATGAGCTCAAAATAAAGGTCACTTTGCAATAACTCGAAGCTAAAGAATCTAACTCAAATCCTGCTTTTTCTGCTGGACATTTGAGCAAACCACACAATATAATGTGCATAATTTACTCCTGTTATTTCTGTATGATCTACAGCTAATTCAGACCAACACAAAGCAAACTAATTGCACCAGTGTTGCAGAGCGGTTCCGGTCTTTGGCTCCTCAAGGTTCATTTAAAGGTCTCATCAAAGTCAACATGAGACTACGTAGACGACTGATTCCCAAAATATCCTGACTGTATGTGTTTAATTTGATCCACACTTCACATCTTCAATATTGCGCCACATTTTGCAGCACCGCTACCCTCCAAATGAACCTGTGTTTTTATAGCGCAGCATCTGCAGTGTTCAGCATCAGCGCACAATAACAAACAGAAACAGCCTTTATTAAATGGATCGCTTCATTAATGATCTCATCTCTTAGAATAGTGTGTGCATGGATGACAAAGGACATATTCACCAGTGCTAATGTCATGTTAAAAGAAGTGATTCAGCAGTGTGTCATGCAATCTCTCGCAATGCAGGAATCTCCCCATTCTCTCAGCGTCCTTCCTACAGAGATACAGATTATTCTGGGTCTTACCTGAAACTGTGCTGTCCATCGTGCTGTCGGAGGACGGATGGATGCTGAGCGGAGAGAAGTGCTGAAGGAGTGACGCAGTGGTCTGTATTATCAGAGGAATGATGGATGGAATGTGGAGTGAGAGAGAAAGGGAGGAGGAGGAGGAGGTGAAGGTGGAGAGGACGAGAGAAATCGAGAAACGGCATTGCTGATAAACCAGCAATTTTGTCAGATCAAGATATAAATTGAGAAAAAAAAGATTTAAATAATGATATTGTGCCATTGTCTCGGAAACAAGCTATTTTTGCTGCTTGCATACACCTTCGAAAATAATTTAAATGATTAAGTCATTTGGGATGAGAAAAGTTCTTGCAGCATCTGTTTGCTTGTTTCGATATTTCGTTGCATTTTGTATGTGCATTGTATACTTTTTGGGTTGCTGTATCTGGTAAATGCTTCTAGATATAGTTGTCTGTTTAAAATTTGTATTTGTATATCTTTGGTACGGTTGATGAGGTTTTGAAGAAATTAATACATCGTTGACGAGACTAAAGATGCATTGGGTTCAGCTGCACAACATTTATTCATTTTCCAATCAGCTATTGGTGACACTTGCAATCCTGATATATTTTGTATGCCTTTTCACATGCTGCTATGCAATTATACTTACTAGGCTAAATTAGTCTAATAAGTCTAGTAAGTCTTTAATGTAAAAAACATCTTATTGATGTTTTTATCTTGGAAAAAAAAATTATATATATATATATATATATATATATATATATATATATAATAAAAAAACGTAAAAAATGAAAAGTCAGGAACATTAAAAAATTTTTTTATTTTTTTTTTAATATTTGCAATGGAGTGAAAAATATTCATTCAAGATCAATTCTCTAAATTCTCACAATTTTGCTTAAAAGAAAAAAAAAATCTTTTTTTTAATATATATTTGCAATGGAGTGAGAAATGTTAATTCAAGATAAATTCTCTAAATTAAGTCTTACAATTTTGCCTAAAAGAAAAAAAACAATCTTTTTTTTTATATATATATTTGCATTGGAGTGAAAAATGTTAATTCAAGATCAATTCTCTAAATTAAGTCTTACAATTTTGCTTAAAAGAAAAAAAAAAATTTTTTTTGTTGCATTGTAACACAGCACTGATATTCTAGTTCTGTTCCAGATCCACAGATGCACCATTACACAAGTCTTCATACACAATTCATGTCTCTTCTGAAGGCTTGCGTGCGAAGAGTGTCTTGACCGAGTCTGCTGTCCTCAAACAGCCGTCTGATTCAATCGTTCTCAAACACTCAATGTTAAGACTTCGTGTTAGAGATCAGAACAACAGAAAACACTAAATATGAGCAACAGTAATAGTGACGTCTGCCTGAAACACCACTGATCAGCTGATTAAACACAAACTGGGAATGTCTGGTAGTTTGGGTTTGAGGTGATTCACCACTGCCTTCATGCAAAATGCATTCAGCTTAGACAAAAGTCAATCAATAAAAGCCAGTCCTGACTAAACAAGACATTTCCTGGATTTGTAAGGGTTGGGGAACCATCTGTCGTGCGGATTAAACCCAGACACAAATACTTTCATTTCCATTTATTATAGAATTGGATAGTAATCAGAAATTAAGTTTCGATTTGTCGGGTCTTAAAAACATTGACTCTTGAGGAATGCTTTCATAAATGACCGGTTTAATCTGAAGGCATGATTTTAAAGAAGGTTTTAGAAGACAAACTAAAAACTCTTCAGAAAGAAAACAAAACTAGTGTCAGTTTAGCATAGGAATATCTACAGCATCACAACATAGACATCAAACTCTGAGTATCACCCAAAAATATCATAACTTACATGTTGCAAAGTAACTGCATCCACTCTCTGAACTCTCAAACACACACACACACACACACACACACACACACACACACACAGCGCTCTATGTGATGTCCTTCTGTCTGGGAGGACGGTGAATGTTTCGGATCACGCATTTGACCATCCATTCAATGCCGTCATTCACGCCCTGCCTGAAAAACACAACCGTGCAGAAAACTTCAGAACATTTACAGGATAATACAGTAAAAATCAAGTTCTGTTCACCAAGGAAGCATTTATTTGATTGAAAATACAGTAAAAATGTAGAAATATTATTACAATCTAAAATAACTCTTTTCTATGTGAATATATATTATAAATGTAATTGGTAAAATGTATCAAAGCTGTATTTTTTCAGCATCATTACTCAGTGTAACATAATCCTTTATTCTAATATAATATAACATTTTAACATCAGAAAACAGTTCATAAAGCTTTATTTTGAATTAAATGCATTTATTTTTTAATAAAATTGGTTTAATGCATTAATTAGACCTTTTCATAAAACTTAAAATGCATCGTATGATCTCATGAATAATTGAAACCACAGTTAAAATACATTATAATTACACCTTTAGAAACGCATTAAAACACATGACAAACCTTTTGTTTAAACGCTATTGCAATGCATTTAAAATGAGGTTACATCTATTTATGAAAAGGAAAAAAAACAGACTAAATAAAGTGTTAGAAAATAATCTATAGAAATCACCGACTCTGTGACTGACCTTTCGATGCACACAGTTTTTTACACAAATATAAACTACAAATATATATATATATATATATATATATATATATATATATATATATATATATATATATATATATATATATATGTACACACACACACACAGTACAGACCAAAAGTTTGGAAACATTACTATTTTTTATGTTTTTGAAAGAAGTTTCTTCTGCTCATCAAGCAGTATTATTACAATTTCAAATAATTGTTTTTGAAATATACTTTAAATGATCATTTATTTCTGTGCTGCAAAGCTGAATTTTTAGGATTATTATCACATGATTTCCTTTAGAAATAATTCTAATATGATTATTCATTATCAAAGATGGAAACCGTTCTGCTGCTTAATATTTTTTTTAGAATGTGATACTTTGATTAATAAAAAAAAAAAGAAAAAAAGCTATGTTTTTAAAATATAAATATTTTGTAATAACAATATACACTACTGGTCAGTAATTTGGTGTCAGTAATTTTTTTTTCTTAAAAATAAAATCAATACTTTTATTCAGTAAGGATGTGTTAAATTGATAAAAAGTGATAAAGAAAAAGTGTAAAGAAAATATATTATTAGAATTTTTATTTTGAATAAATGCAGTTCTTTTTACCCTTTTATTGATCAAATATATTAGACAGCAGAAGTGTTTCCAACACTCATAATAAATCAGAATATTAGAATGATTTCTAAATGATCATGTGATCGACTGATGTTACATGTGACACTGAAGGCTGGAGTAATGATGCTGAAAATTCAGCTTTGCATCACAGGAATAAATTATTTTTTTAAAGTATATTCAAATAGAAAACTATTATTTTAATTTGTAATAATATTTCACAATATTACTGTTTTTTCTGTATTTTTGATCAAATAAATGCAGGCTTGATGAGCAGAAGAAACTTCTTTCAAAAACATAAAAAATAGTAATGTTTCCAAACTTTTGGTCTGTACTGTATATATATTTTTTTCTTCTTTGGAGTGCTTGAACACAGCAGTGCTTCCTCACAACACTGAATAATAAACGAGGCAGACGTACCCTGATAAAGCACTGCAGGGCTGCACCAGACAGTCTCTTTTACCGATCTTGGGAGCGCAGTCGCTGAAAGCCGTCTTGATGTCGGGCACAGACAGACAGTTCTGAGGAACAGAAGACAGTCAGGACTGTTTGTGAACACAGTGTGGAAATAAAGGAGCACAGCACCACCTACAGACTGATGAGAAGCGCACAGATGGTTTTGAGTTCATACCTCCACGTCCTGTTTGTTCGCCAGCACAAGAAGAGGAACTCCTTCCAATACCTCACTGCTGATCATCTTCTCTGTAGGACGGAAACATGACGTCATTAGACACGGATTCAGGACGAGATCATCTGTCTATGCCCGTCACAATCACATTTACTCCGTTCGGTTCAGAACAGTTTCTCACTTCAGGGTTTCTCAAGGTTCACATTTAAGACCAAGTACAGAAAAGTAAAGAATCAATGGAAAGGAACACGATGCTTCAACATAATTAATTATTTCTAATATAATAAAATGCAGTCTGATTAAACAAGCCTGCATTTTATATGAAGAACAACCTTTGACTATTTTTGTGCTCAATTTATATTATTTATTTTTTACTAGCAGACAGATTGTCACTGATGAAGCTAATCATCTCATTTACTTTACGGAGTAAAACAGGTTTTGCATGGGAGCAGATAATTAAACCCTCATCAGAATAACATGGAACAAATTCTGCTGCTTGTACAGGGTTGAACTGATCCCCGTCGCAGTAAAACTCACCGAAAGCGTTCTTGGATTCTCCCAGTCGCTCCTCATCGGTGGAGTCGATGACATAGATGACCCCATGAGATTCTGCATAGTACTGAAACATGATGAATAACACGTTAGGGATATTCAATGCATTCACAAGGGAAAACTGACAAGCTCTCCAGATGCAGTGACAGCAGCAGGATCAGATTTATGATGTGTGTCACCTTATCCCACAACGACTGGAGCTCTTCTTGTCCTCCAAGATCCCAAAACATCAGACGAGCTTTTCCCACATCAATGGTGCCGACTGAAACAGAAACAAGACTAATTCATTAACCTTGTGGTGGTGTTCGGTCATTTTTTTTAATTCGCTATTTCATCAGAATGGTACGAAATTCGCTATGTGACCACAAAAAAATAAAATAAAATATTGTAAATGGTCACATTTGTGTTGTTTATGGTCAAAAATGACCACCACTGGAAATGAATGGGAAACATGGAAAAATAAAGGATTTTTTTGTGTGTTCACGATGCAGAAAAACAGTGCTCAGCAATAAAGGGGTTAAACTCAAAAAATATCAAAATAAAAACATTTAATGTAAAAAAACAAACAAAAAAAATTTAAACTAAAATAATCTAAACCTTTACAAAAAGTCTAAATATATGCCCAAATCCACAACATAATAAAAATAAGTAATTATGTCTAAAAACAACTATAAGCCTCTTTATAGAGAGCTGTATAGGAATCTAGTGGAATTGCAGATGTTTTTTTTTTTTTTACTGCAACTGCCATTAATGAAATGTGTATTATTTCCTATTTGGAAAAATGTATCATAATTATTTGATAAATATTAATTAGTACCTTGAAATTCTCTCAAAATACAAAAATAATAAATAAAAAATATTATAGAAAAAAAAAGTTACTGAAAAAAAAAAAAAAAAGTTTACAGCATTACTCACTGTTGAGGCCGACTGTAGTCGTGATCTTCGAAAGGTTCATGCCCTTGTAGTTTTTGCTGAATTTTGTTTTTGTTTGTTCCAGAAACGTCTAAAATGTTCAATAAAAAAGCAGGTCAAGTGAGCAGTCAACATAAAAACCTCTAGTCATCATATTTAGTGTGGATCTAAAGGAGCTGCCTAACAGAAAAAGATGCAAAACCTAGTGTACCAACGTTACCTAACTAGTGAGCATTTAAGTAAAAAAAATATTGCAGTGAGCAGCCTACAGCACCTTTATAGGCAGGATTATTGTTCCTCATAAACCCCCAAAATTTTACTAAATCAGAATGAGTTTTCTGAAAAATGTTAACAACAAATGTAAACAAACATCTACTAACGTAACTAGCATATTATTACTGAGGGAGGCCTTAACTGTTCATTACTAGTTTTACCGTTTTTCCTGCATTATCCAGACCGAGGATCAGGACGCAATACTCGTCCTTCTGAAACATATATTTGTAGAGACCCGATAATAAAGTGTACATCGTCAATATCAGACTGTCGACCAGCTCACATCACAAACACAACACTGTGTACAGTTAGCTTAGCGTAGCTTAGCTTCAGCGCTCACTCGACAGCGTCAGCGGTCATGAGCTCCAGAGAAGATCACGATATAAAACACGGTAGTTTATAAAAACACAGCTGGGAGAGTCAGTCAGTCAGATGCTGTTCACGGTTTGATGGCTCATTAAATCCATGTTGGCAGCGGTCAGTGATAAACACTTCCTGGAAGTTGTTGGCGATTTTTGGTGCATTGTGGGAAATGTGGTTCGGCGGCAAAGATCGAAAGATCAGTTTAATTAAACAGTCTATGGTTTAATTCAACGATAAACACATGAGTGCATTGTGGGAAATGAAGTTCGGAGGCATAGATGGAAATATCACTTTAACTGTAATATAGGAAACTATGTATATATATATATATATATATATATATATATATATATATCTATATATGTCACACTTTCATTTCAAAAAATTTTGTGCAACTGTGTTTCTTATTTTAGATCAACATTTAGCTAAAATGGATATTATGTGTGTGTCTGTGTCGCCATTTTATTTAAATGTATTTTTGTCATGCAATAATCCAGAATGTATTATTAAAACAATAATTAAAACACGGCCATGTTTTATGAATATTTGAAATTTTTGCATTGTGACATTTTAAGATTCTTTTTCTTATTAACTAATATTAAGCTTTATTTTCTTTATAAATAAATAAAAACTCTACACACACGCAAGCATTTCTTTTCCTGCTGTTTGCTGGACAGCGTCTCTCAGAGGATCTTCATTGTCCTTGATCGGTTTCCCACTCTGTTCTTTTTTCTTGTCCTGAAAACTTCCAAAAACACTTTCTTTTCAGCTTATTCTGTCCCTCATCACTCAGAACGATCATACATCCATCAAAACCACATCATGAAGAATGAAAGTGTTTCAACACTCTTAGCAGAGAACTCAGATGCATCAGTTCTTCTGCTTTAATTTTGCATGCATTTAAGGAAAAACACATTTCTATGGCAGAATGAACTCTTGACTGGAAGTAAACCTCTCAAACCCACACATTAAACATACTTCCCATGGAAAAAAGGACTGCTTTTCTCTTACTGTAAGACACTCAGCATCCATTTAATGCATCTGGGACCTTCAGAACCTTCCAGTAACATCCAGCTTCATACACACAGAGCACATCCATTCATCTGCATGCACAGTCTTCATCGATGGCACAGGCATCCATCACACTTTACGTGACACGATGCCCTGCCCACATCTGAGATGTTTTATTCCACATTCATGTTCTTCATGCATATATCCATGTGTACAGTAAGTGCATGTGTGTGCAAGACTTATGTGCATATTTACGGTTCAATAGTCAGCTAATGGACCATTACATGCATGCCAAGATTCCACTTTCACTTACATTAATGCAATAATAAACCCACAAAAACATGTTCAGGTTAGAAAAATCACCTGATACTGCTAAAAATACTAGGCTTGCACAAACATGAAAAGGTGATTCCAGACTATTTTGTATTTAATATAAAGTGAATTGCATTGCAATAACTGCACTCAAACCTTGTGAGATTGCTTTAAAAGCGTTTGATTCACTTTAGAGTTCATTTGGAGCATTCACATACAGTAAAAGCCAACATTCATAACTTGACCTAATAGACTAGTGGAAAGAAAACATAAACTACACTTGTTTATTTCTTATCCTTATCTATGTTCTAAAGGTTTTTGCAGAGTTTCTTGTTCATATATCATTTGCCGGATTTATGTAAAATTTTAAAGCTCTAACATATTAAAGATCTAAAATATTCAAAAAAAATTAAATGATCAGAAGTTCAGATTTCTGTTCTGGAAATGTAAGCAAATTAGTGCATATTTAATTCTAGAATGCCTCATTTGCATATTTATATGACATTTAAGCAAACTTTCATACAAAACAACTCTTAATATACTGTGATTAATCAATTGGGGAAAAATGACTTTTGACCTAACTCATTTATCAAATAAAATTAAAAGGAATTATTTTTTACCATATTGATAAAAAAACATATTAAACAGCATTATGAAATGCATTAAACATTACACATGGGTTTCCCAAACTGGTAGGATCATTTAGAAAGAAAAGTCTAAAAGAAAGAAAGAAATAAATAATTTACTGCCATTATTATGTAATGATGTAATCCATAAATAAAGTTACTGTAATTTGATTTTATGCATTACAAGTACTACAAGTACTTCAATTCGTAATCAATTACTAGCCAGCACTGCTTATAATCTCCAAATGATATCTTCAACAGATAAAATAATAACCAGTTAAACTAGAAAGCCTATGAACATGAATGACAGCAGCATCTGAACTTTCTGATATACAAAGTTTATTGTACATTTGCCCATGAGCTCATGGATCTGAGTGACTACACGACGGATATGCTACATAATAATCAAAAGCTATATAGATATGGCATTCAGCGGTTTAAAACATGCCGGCAAGCGTTTACTTTTCTTGAGAAGAAAAATAAAAGACAACAGTGCTTATCATTTGTGAAAAACAGCAGTCGTGGATTTTATCCGAGACTGTCGAGTAAACATAGGCGTGAAGATAAAATGAGATTAGCTAAAGCTGTAAATCAACATTTCTGTCGATGTGAATCGCATGAGTGTCAAACGTAGACAAGAAACTTAAGGCTTGTGGGATGTGTGACATGCACGGGCTGTGTAGTATCACAAACTTTCCTTCCACTGGATTCATGCGATTGTCTACCGAAGAGTATGCAAGGCTGTTTCCACCTCAAAGGTAAATGTCACTTTTTATCTCACAGCTCTATGGTATCTCACAGATATGAGCTGAATTGTGTAAAAAAGAAGAAGAAACTAAACCTAATTGTGAGGAAGCCAGAATTCTGACTTCATATCTTGCAGTTCGAATCATTTTTCTCAGAATTATGTGGAAAAACATTAGAACTGTATGATATAAACTTACAACACAATAAACAAAGAATTGTGACACAAAAAGTTGTAATAATATTTTGTATTGCCATGAAAGAAAAAACAATTGCAAGATGTAAACTTAATGAATAAAATAAATGTAATGTTTTATATATTTTATCTTGTAATTCGGTGTTTATATCATAATTATGATTTTATATCTCATGACCCACAATTCTGAAATTATATCATGTAATTCTGACTTTCTCATAAATCTGAGCATATAGCTCACAATTCTGAGAAAAAAATTATAATTGCGAGATAAAACTCTGAATTGCAAGTTATAACCTGAATATGAGATATTAACTCAGAATTGCTAGAGAACTCAGAAATACAATAAGATATGAACTAAGAATTGCATGGGCGAACTCAAAATTATGAGATATAAAACAAACACATTACAAGATTTAATATATAAAACATTAAATTCAAACTCTATTTGTAACAATTATGAATTATGAGATATAAACAAAAAATTATTAGATATAAACTCAGAATGCTGTCATTCATTTATATCGTTTTTTTTGTCGCAATTCTGAGGGGAAAAACTGAATTATGAGATATAAACTCAAACTAAGAGGAATGAGATATAAACTCAGAATTTTAAGATATAAACTCAAAATTATGGGATAAAACTGAATTATGAGATAAAAATTCAGAATTTTGAGATATAAACTAAAACTCATAGGAACGAGATAAACTCAGAATTATGAGATATAAACTAAAACTCAGAGGAATGAGATATAAACTCAGAATTTTAAGATATAAACTCAAAATTATGAGATAAAACTGAATTATGAGAAAAATTATTCAGAATTATTAGATATAAACTCAAACTCAGAGGAATGAGATATAAATTCAGAATTATGAGATATAAACTAAAACTCATAGAAACGAGATAAAAAACTCAGAATTATGAGATATAAACTCAAACTCAGAGGAACGAGATATAAACTCAAAATTATGAGATAAAAACTCAAACTCATAGGAACAAGATATAAACTCAGAATTATGAGATATAAACTCAAACTCATAGGAACGAGATATAAACTCAGAATTATGAGATATAAACTCAAACTCAGGAATGAGATATAAACTCAAACTCAGAGGAACAAGATATAAACTCAAAATAATGAGATAAAACTCAGAATTATGAGAAAACTCAGAATTATGATTTAAACAAAATTAGATGTAAATTCAGAATTTTACATTTGGCAATTTGGCCTATAAACTCAAACTCTCAAAAGAATTACTGTGTGAGATATAAAATCAGAAATACAAGTAAAAAAGTAAGAACTGTGTAATAAAAAGTCACAAATATCTTTCTAATTTTGTATTTCGTGATGGAAACAGGCTTCCATAGATGGCGAATAATGCAGTCAACCTGGTTTCTGAGAAGCGCCAAGCTAAGATTTCTTCCTTAAATTTGCGTTTAACAATCATAAAGCAAAACATTTGGTCTGTGAGGATCATATTGGGTACATTTTGGGAGTAAAAGCAAGACTAGCAGCTTTCTTGTTAAAAAGACCATGACTTTTGTGAGTTGTGAGCCTGAACAGTGAAAGCAAAACAACAGCATTTAGAAATACATTCACAAGCATTTCAGAACCTAACATTTTCACACAACAAAACCGACAGCGTTATAAAATATACCAAAGGCAATTTAGCAAAATACAGTAGATTCTTTGGAAAACAAAGTGAAATCAAGCAAGGCAGCTGTGACGATATTCAACTCATACCACTGTTAAAGATTCACTGGGACTGAATGTGCAGAACTCAACCGTACCTTACAAACAAGTACCGTGGTGTTACCGTAGTATAGTTGCGGCAGAGAATACCATATTCATGTAGCATGGTATATACATGGTAATACAAGTACTTCAAAGAATACCAGGGTATTTTCAGCCACATGACCCAACTGAACCAATGACTTACATCTATATGTCTCTGTTAGTCTAAATGATGTTCAATGGTCATTTACCACAGTAATGTTTATATGTTATATGAACTCAAGAAGTAATTCTGCTGCTTTTGCATGCAATTTGGGAAAACCGGGGCTAGTTGTCACAGGGCAAAAAGGGTTTGAGGCAAAAGTGCAATTACACATGTCGGTTTTTAATTGTGTTTTTTATGTTACATATTTCAAACAAATGTATTTCAATAACAAATCACTATCAGCAGGAGGTTCCCTTTTGTGACAACATGCCCCACCATACACTGCAAAAAAAATTTTACTTCAAAATTTCACATTTAATTCTATTTTAATGTCATTATTTGTGACATTTACTATTAATTTGCTGAGTCAAAATTGTAAAGTCTCAATGCTCAATATTTCAGCAAATGCATGAACTGATATACACTGCATGCAATGTAAGTCTCTTTGGATAAAAGCATTTTCCAAATGCATGAAGGTAAATTAACTATTTTTCCTGAGCAATAGCATTTTGTAATCAAGACTTTCAGGATTTTGTTTGTAAACAAATCAAACCAGCATAAAACATGTTTACTTTGTGACAACTAGCCCCGGTCTCCCCCATAATGTCCACCACAAGCAGCAGATGAAAATTATGAATCTTTTTTTGGAGATGTGCAGTCTGCCTGTGTGAAGTGCTATCAAACAGATACGGGAAACATACGTTAAATCCAGTCAACTGTCCGGTCTTGATACAGACATTTTTGTTCGGTATGGTTTTAACCAATGAAACAAACAATAAAAAGCAACAGGACTACAGAACTACATCCGAACAAGGCAAAACGACACGTGCATTTCTCGTGTGATCACAGTAAATTAGTGCATTCAAACTAGTGTTTTTCCCTGTTTCATGAGTGAGATTCAACTAAATAACTAAACAGTTAGTTCATGTTCAACTGTATACTGTACTACATCTGTCCGTCATGTTTTCTGATGGTATCTATCAGAAAATTAGAAGATTTTATATTGTGAAGTTTACATTATGAAACGGACACTTTCGATGTTACAGAAAAAGTTTTAGGTATTGCTTCGGAAGGCTTAGTATCTTTTAGAAAAGAACAATATTTGCAGAAAATAGGCTTTTATTTCAAGAAGCTATTAATTTACAGTATGAAATTAACTATTCCTAATAAATATTCCTTATTAATTGACATGCAAATTACTAATCCAGGGAGTATTAAAAACTGTAAACTTGAGAGACTGATATTTTATATTTCATATGTACTCGAAGTGAATTTTCTAGCCGTGGTAATTAATTAAGGGAATATTGTGATCTACATAAAGTGACCTGGTTTAGAGATGTTTTAAAATTCACAAGCTGTCGTGAAGTACATTCACAAGCGAACATGGACGACATGGTACTACAGAGACATGATTTAAAGGGACAGTTCACACTAAAATCTCAAATCTTTCATCATTTACTCGCCCTCATGTCATTTATCAGCAAATAACGACTGATGTGTCACTGATTTCAGAAGCGCAGAAGACTTGCAATAGGTTGTGGTTCGAATCCAAGATGTGCTTGAATGTAGGGCTGCACAATGTATTTGAATCGTGATCATGATTTCTGCTTATCCGGATTTATTTGTGATATTTCTCTGCTGGTTATTTATCCCAAAATATGTTATTTTAATTTGGCATTTGTACTTGTATATATAATTGGGTTTGCTTGTGGATTTAGTCACAATATATTTTAAATATATGCTAAATAAATGTTGTAAACAGTGAAGCTCAATTAAATATTCTTTTTGAAATTGAAAATGTATTTTTTTTTATCCTTCATATACCAAAATATATTTAAGGGGAATAATATATGGAGGGCAAATCTATATTTTTAAATGCGTAAAAAAAAAATAAAAAAAATAATTATATATATATATATATATATATATATATATATATATATATTTTTTTTTTTTTTTTTTTTTTTTTTTTTGCTGTATTGGAACCAATCTATTTGATGTTGTTTTGTTTTGTGAGAGCGCAACAATTCTGATGAAATGTAAAAAAAAAAGAAGATTTTTTTAATAAAGTGATAATCATTATTAATAATTGTATATTATTTTGAGCAAAATAATGTGCAGCCCTAGCTGAATGCATTATTGCTTTGGATAAAAGCATCTGCCAAATGAAATAAATATACCTTTATGATATTTTTATGGTGTTTTTGGAGCTTGACAGATGCTAGAACTTTTCCTCAAAATATTGAGGGTGAGTAAATAACGACAGGACGTTGTTGGCGATATTTCTGAGTGAACGATCGCTTTAACCAGCTGACGATGTGATATCCATGAGATGGTTTTAACGATGCACCAATCTCCCAGTTGTCTCTCACGTTAAAAAATCCATCCTTGTCCCGACATGAGCTGATGGATAAACATCAGAAGCCATTGCATCTTCACTGCATCCACTCGTCTTTCCACTCGTGGAGCTGGAAGATGATGCATTTTCTTAACCACGCAAATGCAGTCCTCCAGTGCGTGTTTGGCTCCAGATGCTGGTCGAATCCCGGCTTCGTGAGGTTTACTTCGGGCCGGACCATGCTCTGTCTGCGTAAGCGGCGTCTCCGGTGGTGGAGTGTGGCGACGGGGCGCACAGATCGGAGTCCGTGTCCGACTCGCCCTCGGCGATGTACGGCCTGACTTTATTGCAGCGCGACACGCCGCTGAAGTAGGCGTTGTTTTGGAAGTCCAGGTTCTCTTTGGACTGCGAGATGCTGAAGCCGCTGAAGGAGCGCTCCAGTTCCTCGTGGTCCACCGAGGGGATGGATATGGACGTGTCGCTCTCGGCTCCGGCTTGCTGCTGGGAAAGAGCCAGCGGGCGTCCGTTTTCGCCTCGAGATGCGTGATGCTGTCCAGCTCCGCGAGAGCCCGTGGACGTGCGCTCGTGGGCAGGAGGCGGCGGGATGCGCACTAGCGAGGGGTCACCTGTGGGTGACGTTCCTTGTGTGGGTTCGGGGCGGCTGTGAAGGTGCCAGGATGTAGAGGGAGGGCAGTGGTGGTTGATGCAGGTCGACGGCGGCGGGTCGAAGTTCTTCTGGTCTGCTGAGCTGTTGGAGCGGATGATTTTGGTGATGGAGCCGCTCTTCACCATGTGCTCCATCGGACTGTGGTACGGCGGCGCCGGGTCTGGCTCTTTAGAGGCGAAGTACGCATCCGTCTCAGACTGTGGGATGCCCATGCGCTGGATGTAGATGTTGACCAGGAAATCCAGCTTCCTCTCCATTGACATCACCTTAAAAAAGAGCATGACCTCATTATGGTTATGGGTGAATCACAAAGTAAACTAAAATTAGTCTTTGAACTAATGTACTACGCAGAAATGTATAAAGTTTAATTTTTGCAGCATTTTTTTTGTGCGTGTGAAAATGGATACAAGTATTGCATTGATTATACCAGGAGAATATGCAAAGTTTGTCAAATTAAATCCTTGCTTGAATTATTATTTGTTGTTTTTTTCATGTGTAGTTATTATTAATATTAGATAAAATAAAAAAATAATATTGCAATTATTTTAGGACAAAGAAAATAAAGCAGCCTGGTGAAATTTCCAAAGGATATCGAAATAATATAAAAATATAAATAGTTTAATAAATAATTGTAGTAAAATAATATTTTAGTTTTGATAAAAGTCATTAATAAATGATTTTAAAAATGAACTCAATACATAAACATTTGCGCTATAATTAAAATATTCAATCAATACATAAAAAACACTTTTTTCATCATTAATTCTATATAAAAAATATAAAAAATATTCAATATAAAAAAAACATTTTATTTATGATGAAAAGTGAATTCAATATATAACTAACAACCAATTATTTCAATTTATAAAATAAACATTTTACTTATTATTAATGATAAAATTAATAAATAAATGTAGTTCTGATTTAAAACATAATTCAATACATAAACATCATAGTTATGATTTTAAAACAAGAAAATTTTTTAACTTTTATGTACCATATTATTTTATATTCTAAATAATAAATGTTTTTGATGATGAAAAAAGTCATTTCTTTTGATTTTGATATTTTAAGAATTGATTTATTAAGAAACAGCAATAAATAATTTATTTTGGAAACTACCACTTAATAAGTAATCATCTCTAAAAATAAATATGCACATAAACAAATAAAAAAGTTGTAGTAGTTGAGCTTTCTGCAAGCAATAATAAGTTAATATAGAGGTTTACTGAAAAGAGTTGACCATGATTAATAAACAGACAGACAGGCATCAGTGGATATGATTTATTTCATCTCTTATCGATGTGACTGACCTGTTTCTCCACTTTCCCAAGCCGTCCCATCATACTGGGATCTTCTGTCAGTTCTGCATCCGTGGATCCTTTCGGACGATCCTTGTCTGTGATTGAAGGACCTCGACCAACAATCTGATCCACTCTAACAATCAAAGACATCAAACATCTAGAATAATAAACCTCACAACGCATCAAAGTCAAAAAAAGGAGGAAATATGTCAACCGGTGAAAACACATCAATCAAATATCTGTTCATTTATCACATTATTCAATATAACTGATTTTAATTAAATATATATTATAAAAATATAAAAAATAATACATACCAATTATTATCTGACATATAATACATACATAATCGTTCATCTATCACATCTATCACATTGTCTGATCTGTTACAATAATAAAATTCATATCAGAGATGTATAAAATCGCAGTTTAAAGAAATAATAAACGATGTATTCTATGTTAAAGGGGTCATTACATGCAATTTCAATTGGTCTTTTCTCTCTGGAGTGTTAAAAGCTCTTGGTGCATAAAGAAGATCTGTAAAGCTGCAAAGACTAAAGTCTCAAATCCAAAGAGATATTCTTTATAAAAGTTCAAACTTGTCCAGAAACAATTATGTACAGTATATGAAAAAAACACACACTTAAACCACATTAACACATTGCTTTACACCAAATACACCAAATAATGTTCTTTTTAGCAACGCCATATGACCCCTTTAAAGCACAAAGCAGTGTGGGAAATCACTGAATGCATGCAGAGGGAGGGATATGATAATGAGGGGGCGTGTCCACAGACAGACAGACAGAGGTGATTGGACAGAAAGAGTCAGGCCCTCCAGACGGACGTTTTCTGTTGATATCTGCCTCTTTGGAACAATGTGTCGATGTGAAATCACATTCTTAGTTGCACACTACAGTGTTAGCCGCACATTTGACACATTATCCTCCAAAGCTGATGGACTACACTAGCAGGGGTGCGTCTGATCCGAGACACTTTACTAAATACGGCATCGGATGTGTTGCTTTAAATGTAGAAGAATCAAGCGTGAAGAAAACATATTGTGCATCATGTGGCATGCCTGAAAACGCCATGCCGTCATGCATACGCTAAATGAAAGGAAAAACCATCTCCATTTGCTGCTTCTTGCTGCCGCAACTCTTCATTTCCACACAGCGGTGCAGGCAAACTAGCTTAACCAGTTTTAGTTCAGCTACATGACTAGTAACGCACCGAAAGGCGATATTTGGTTCCCCTCGACTAAACATCTCTACAAAACAAGGTCATGAAGAGTTAATTATCAGAAGCCGCCCGGAGCGTTTAGGCTCGACGCAATAAAAGACTAGTTTGTTTAGATGATGATGAGCCAAGCTCAGTTTCTACTAGCCATGTAGTCTGAAACAGAAGCAGGTTTCTTAGTTGTTTTCTGGAGCGAGAGAGATCTAACGCAGGCCCGGGAGTCCTAACCTAGAAGACAACTGGGGCGACTCTTTGGTTCCTTTGGTTGAACACTTCTTTGGGCGAGGGGTGCTGGGACACGGAGGACCCAATATCATATCTAACCTGGCAAAGCAAATAGAGTAGAGGACAGCAGAATGCAGAATGACGAGACACGAGCGGCGCAAACACACACCAACAAACCCTCCAAATATATTCCAGACAAACTCCACAGAGTTCATTCCCATAAAAAGTGATGAAGGTATGTCAGAAATGTTTTCAAAATGTGTGCTTGTTTTAAAGCAGGAATATATTTACACGTCAAATCAATTTCTTCATACATACAGGAGGAGTGGCCTAAAACCAGATGGATGTGACTGTGTTAGATTACTTTACTGAATGTACACTGAGAAGTGTTGTTTTTTAAGGTGCATTGGGTCAATGATGATGTTTTTGGTTTTATATGGCATTTAAAAACTTTATTACTATTTTCAATCAAACTTTAATTTAATGACAAGTTCAATAAAAGATGCATAAGAATAAACAATAAAATATAATATATATTAATATTTTAAAAGAAATCATAAAATATATAATAAAATAAAATATTTTTTGTTGCTGTTTTAATGTCCCCTTTAAATATTAAAGATTTTATTATATGATTTTTTAAAATAAATTTATAATTCTATATAAATTTTTTAAACTTTCATATTTAAAAATTTTATCTAATAAAATAAAATTAAATGTTTTCATCACATCTTAAGAGTGCAAATCTTAAACATATTTAATTGTAAAAAAATTTACATAAATATTTTTACAAATACCAATTTCTGAATCATGAATATCACATTTCCTCTGATTTTATTTTAATAAAATATTAAATATTTTAAATAAATGTTAGGTCTACAAATCGTAAAAATAAATCTTCACATTTATTTTTCAAATTAAATTTTTTGTTTGTTTGTTTAAAAAAAAAAAAAACACCATTGCATCTCTTCTGAATTATTTTCTTTGGGTTTTATGATTAGGAAATGAAGCAAACACTATTCTAGTCTAGCATTTGTGAAATTGACCAGCAATTTCGGAGTTAAAATTGTTTTAACTCCACAGTATGAATGGCCTTTTACATTAAATTAATAGATCTCTCAATAATAAATAAGTGTCACATCATTATTGACCCACAAATGCTGCTCCGAACTGCTAAAATATCATGATATTGTATCTCAGTAAATATAAATGTAGACAATGTTTGTCAATGAAAGCATTTGAACACATAAAACTGCACATTATGCCACTGAAGACTGGGCATCATAAACATACATGATTCAGACAGATATGAACATCAAACCAGTGAGAGCCCTTTAGGAAACTGAGCCATGCATCACACAACACAACACACCACTGTCGAGTGTGTATGAGTCGAGCGCTGTGAAGAGTGTGTGAGGACAGAAAGAGAAGCTCTTGCCTGGACTGCAGATTTTTAATGCGTGCCAACATGTCCAGATGACCGGCCGAATACTGCTCGATAACATCCATCACATCATATGGACGCAGACTCTCTTTAAACTTTCGCTTGGACACCATGAACCTCATGATGCTGCAGGAGAAACAACACACACATGATCACGCTTAAAACACTTTACACAAAATGCAAAGGCTGAGAAGCTGTCGAGCACATGCTCAGGTAATATTACCTACTTCTACTAAAACCCTAACAAATATGCCTTGAAAATATATAAATAAATCATTTTTAAACTAATTTTTTTAAACATTTTAATTTGGCTAGTTTGTTACTTGAAGTAAAACCAAATAATAATAAGAAAAAAAATCTTAATTGTACTTATTTTATTTAATCTAGCTTTTTTTATGTAAAAAAAAATAAAAAAAAATAAAAAAAACTATATGGTTATATTAAACCATATATTTCTTTTTATTAATAAAAAGGACAGAAGCACACAACAAAATGAGTAAAACTTAAAAAAGGAAATTAATTCAAAGTGTTAATTAAAGCTATAACAGTATCATAATGATAATAAAATAACACAGATTTTTTGGACCCGTCTTATTTTAGTATAACAAAGATACACTATTACAGTTTGCACTAATATTATTAATATTCTGAATAACTTCTATTTTTAGATTTCCCTTTTTCATTTTCATTTGAATTACATTTTATTTAATTCAATTATTTAATAAAGTTTATTAATTTTGTTGTGATCTGCTTTTTATTATTTCTTAAGTCCATATAAGTTTTATCAATTTTTATTTCAGTTTTAGTTTTATATATTTTATCTTATCAAGTTAAATAAAAAGAAATGAGAAAAAGTAATTAAAATAACATTATTTTTATTTTATTTAAATAAAGAAAAACATTTTTAGTAGTAGTTTTAGCTAACTACAATAACCCTGGACCATTGGGATTTTTATTTTTCATAATTTGTGCTTGCAATAAAATATAAATATATGCTTTTGTGAGATTAACTCAATAACTGAGTCTCTCTCTCTCTCTCTCTCACACACACACACACACACATATATATATATATTTTTTTATCAGGCTTGATACTGACCCAAATATCTCATAAGAGTCGCTGGCATGATGTGAGCAATGAAAGTGTGAATGCAACAAAGGATTCAAAAGACTGAATGTAACATGTTTTGTAACTTACATTCAGGACAGTTTATGAGCTAATATTATGTGATGCAGACTGCTGTAGTTTTATCAATAATATTCCACGTCTGGTGGATGCTGCCTGTCTCATCTTTGCTTACCACACGGCCCTGATGGTAACTTTTAGTCCCGGCGTTAAATCCTGAGGGACAAACTCACAATGGCAGCTCTTATTGTCATCAACAATGTCTTCTCCAGGAAGGCTGGCTTCTAAAAAACACAACACGGACAGCAGGACTCTGGAGTTAGTGCACAAACCCCTTAAACCATCCCTAAACTAAACTTAACAGAGCCACAGCCATTAACCAACTCAGTACCACACCAGACTGGTCAGTGCAATGCCATCTTTATAAAGGCACGAGAAGAGCATCATGGGAGAAACCCAAGACAACTGTGGCCCAGAAAACAATAAAGCCATACAGTGACCCAAAATCACACCACATAATAATATAGCAAATCAAGTGCTATTTACATTAAAGATGTTAAATAAGGACACTGAAAAATTGCTATCAGATTTCACTAATGCTAGTTGGTTTAAAAAGCACGATTCTTTGCTGGTTTTATGTTGAACACGCAACACAATACCAACTCTGTAACCAGCATTTAATGCAATACAGGTCATATTTTCTTTAACAAAACAGACCTGCATCCCATTTTTTGGGTCACGACTCACCACTGATTTAGAGTCATTAAAACTTAAAGGTAATTATGTGGTAAATAATGTTCTGTTTCTTTCACATACCAATTGTTTCGCTTCATAAGGCCTCAATATATCGTCAGGAGCCATGAGTATTCATTTCATGTTTCTTGATATGTTTGATTTTTTTCATTGTCATAACTGGTAGCTGCATGCATTCTCTGAATCACCAAGGAGAACAGTTTGCAAAAAACAATAGGTGAACCAGATTTAGTTGTTCAGTTATCCAAAGCTTCAGTGCTTCAAATAAACGATTCACCTTCAGAGAAATGGCACGCACTCTTTCTTGCGTGAAGTGAAATGAAATGTTCAGATACACATACTCAAAGTTTTTGCAATACAGTTAAATGAGATTCAAGTGAAGATGCAAATTTAATTCTGCATGATATCAAAACATCAGGTGGACATTCGTGCAATCACAAGGTTTTCTCTTACTATGATTGCCTTTATATATGCTACCCATCTGACATCTTGATAGCAATTTATAGACGATGCAAGATATTTCATGAACTTAACAGCATCATTACTGAAAAAGAAGCATGACTAGTTGAAATTTCTAAAAGTTAGGGGGGAAAAAATCATTAATATTCTGTTACTATTAAAGAAAATCATCACTCATAAAATAATAATGAATGAAAAAAATATAGAAGGTTTAGTTGCATCAAAAATATCTCATGCAGATTAGTGTAAAACAAATAAGAGCAATATGAAATGTAGTGTTTCTGCAATGTACCATGACTGACTAACTCTATTTCACAGTCGATGGGACTTTAGTGACAGGGTTAAACTGATAACTACACATTGACCGGTTAGCAGCACCTTTTTCTCCTTTTGTCAAAGATTCATTGTAAACAGAATGCAAAAATAAAAGTATTGACTAAAAAAAGATTTCAGTTTAGAGCATAATACATTTTTGAATAAAGCAATGAACAAAAAGTTCATCATGCTCAACGTTTTCAAAGGTATCTTAAAGATGCAAGCATTTTAACAGAAAAACACGTCATATTTTTAACTAAAACTTTTCATTGTTGAAAAGCACAATGGAAAATCCAGCATGCAATGCAGGTAAGACCTCACAGACTGGCATATTCTCAGACCGCTGTGATGAGCTCAGTAAAGAACTGGATCCAGACAAAATCACATTTTAATCAATCAACAAGTGAAGTTATGAAGCTTCCAAGTTGTAGCGCCCTCTAGGCAAAATGGAATGAAATTTGGTGCATCTCCTCAGATTGTCCTGGTGTACTTGTGCACCAAAATCTGTTAACTTTGCACATTGTGTTCACTAGAAACCGGATTATTAGTCAATATGGCATACTCCTGAAAAATGCATTAACTTGTGTCTGCCAAACAATCAAATTATTTAATATTTTATAACTCTCTTTTTTTTCTTTTTCTTTTTTTAAGAACATTTAATGTCAATCATAACAAAGACCTATTCAGTTTGGAAAAGGTTTCTTCAGGAAATTAAATATGGTGGAATTTTTTCCAATTGAAAGTGCAATGTGACCTTGTATGGCTTCTGAGTTACAAACATTTGCTTATTACAGCATCACCTAGTGACTAAGATACGCCAAATTTGGTGTACTGTCTCTTTAAGACATGCATGCACATATTTCTAAATTTCAATATGATCAGACAATCAGATTTGAGATAAGTGGCTGAGGAATTTTGAATGACTGGTGGACATTAAGACCAGAAACTTTAAATAGAGATATATTTGACCCTCACAACGAATGAGAAGAGTTGCATCAACAATATTATTCATGATGTGGATGCCTTAAAACAGCACCAAAAGTTTGATTTGAATCTCTTTCAATTCATCCCAGCAGTCCTGAGAGATATGCCGTCCTTTAAGAATGGAAAATCTTACATACTGTAGTTTTAAATGGATGGAATTAATTAATGAATACATTTAGCATGCTTTAATCAAAAGAGCTTTAGTCAAGAGACCTTTGAGCTTTATTTGAATAAAACCCAGTCAAATATTAAAAGAAATATACCAGACTAGTGAAATCACAGGTTAATATTCAGAACAACACCATGATTGTGTGTGATACCGCTATAAGCAATATGCTAATCATAGCCCAAACCAAACTCAAAGCATCTTTGCAGACTGGTGGCTTTGCTGTGACTGAAGCTGGTTAGTTTGACTGATTTTAAGAGGTAGAATGGGAGACCGACCCATCTGAATTGTCTGACCTGGAGAGTTCCTGTGTCTCAAATCTTCCTCTTGCATCTCAATGAACACTTTAGCATCAGCATCCAACATAGAAACGGAAAGGACAGCATCAGGATCCACATTCATCGGAAAAAACGAGGGGAAAATCATAAACGTGCACATGGATTACAAAAGGTCAACCTTTCCACAATCTGCCATCCACATGATTCTGTCAGAGAGTTTTATTAGGTTTTCACCGCTGACTGCCTTTGTATTTATCCATCTGAAACCGTACATTATTCAATAAAATGTCAAGGTTTCTGAAAACCACAAATAATCAGTGAACTTGCACTTTGTGGAAAGTGTAACCAAAGATCAAACCTTTTCATAAATTATATTTCAATATTCCAACACACAGTCTTACGATTCAGGCCAAATATTATGATTGGTATGTAAAATTATATATATTTATGCCATAATATATGTCATGAAATCATATACTTTATTCATACCAATCATAAAACTATCTTAAATAGCTTAAATAAATTATTGCACGTATTAGCTAATAAAATATTTAGCTCAAAATTGTCTACTCATGAACTTTCAAAGTTTCTGCACAAAAAAACACTTGCAGCAAGCGACATTTAACTCGGTTATACTAAGATCAAATTGATATGCACAAAAATAATGCAGACAGCAAAGAATTACACTGATCACGATACAACACTGCAAAAATCACATGCAATGGCACAACAGAAAGACAGAATAAGAATCCTGATGTGTGGTACTCGATTCTGAATCTGGACTGGATCTAGTTTCTGACTTCACGTCTTCTCAACTGCAGATTCTTATTCACTTACACTGAACATGGACATGTCTGATCTCATACATAAGAGCAGTGTATAATTCCTTATCCAGAAACTAGTTTTTCACTGACATCATATCTACTGTGACCTCAAATATACAAACTATAACATTGATTGTGTGATTCATGATTGTCACTTGTTGTGTTTGAATCAACAACTTTTAAATGTGATTAGTAACATTCTATAATGTTCTAACATTATGCGTATGTAACATTCTGCAACAACTGTAACAAATGTATCACTCTGCAATGATCGTAGCAAATATAACATTCTACATCTACCATTGTGTAACATTATGTGTATGTAACTATCTGTAATGATTGTAACAAATTCTATAATGATCATGGCAAATGTAACATTCTACAACTAGCATTCTATAACATTATGTGTATGTAATGTTCTAATAATTGTAACAACTTAAACATTCTGCAATGATCGTAGCAAATTCTACATCTACCATTCTGTAACATTATGTGTATGTAATGTTCTGTAACGATTGTAACAAATGTAACATCCTGTAATGATCGTAGCAAATTCTACATCTACCATTCTGTAACATTTTTTGTATGTAATATTCTGTAACATTCTGTAACAGCTGTTCTGTAAGATTTTGTCTATGTAATAAAATTATATAGACTAATTATATGATGGCATGCACTAGTCACTTTGTGCAGCATTGGTCTGCTCACTACCTCATTCAGCATGGAACTGACAACATTCCACTACCTCATTAGTCAGTTTAATATAATAACTGCTCTTGAGCCCTTTGTCACTTTTCACTTTAATTAGACTTAATAAGAATTTTTTTTTTTTGTACTAAAAATATTTTATCTGCACTGTTGTTCAGTTCATTGATTTGTACTATATCGGTCATTTGCCTTGTGCTGCTTTATTTAACTTTATTTTTCATTTTATTATATGCCTTTTTTTTTTTACATTCCCTTATTGTATAGTGTTATCTGTGTGCACCGGGGGTCTGAGAGTAACGCATTCTCTGTTTGTATGTACTGTACATGTTGAAATTGACAATAAAGCAGACTTGAACTTGAACTTGAACTAATAGTCGGTAACACTTTATTTTAAGGTGTCCTTGTTACATGTTACCTGTACTTACTATAATAATAAAAATTAATTATGCATAATTACATGCAAATAACCCTAATCTTAACCTTAACCATATAGTAAGCACATGAAGGTTATTAATATTACTCAGAACTTATATGTATGATTATACTGTAACAAGGACACCTTAAAATAAAGTTTAACCTAATATTCAGTAAAATTCTGTAACAATTGTATCAAATGTAACAGTCTAAAACTTCCATACTGTAACATTCTGCTCAAGTTACATTCTGTTACAATTGTAACATTTCTACAACTACAAAACCACGACCAAAGCAGACAGATACGACCAATGAGGCGACACAGGAACGGGTTGCTTTCCCTCACCTTCTGAGTTCTGGCGGGACGCTGCTCCTTTGAAGCGGAAGGCCTGTCTGGCCCGACTGCGGTCGCCAAAGCTGAGGCTCTTGGGTACTTTGGAGGGACTGTTCTCAATGCTGTTGTCAGGAGAGCATCGCAGGGGCTGCTGGCCCTGAGGAGAGTTCTTCCCTTTGTTCGCGGAGTTTCTCGGGCTGGAGAACACACGCTCTTTCAGACTCACTTTCTGACTGTGAAGTGTGAAAGAGTGCAGAAGTTAGAGAACGAGGGTTTGCGGAGGCTATAGTTATAATGTTAGGAAAAAGTAATTGTGGAAAGCGCACCGAAAAACTACTGAAAATGATCTGAAAAGTTATAAAACTTCACTAGATAAGTTGACATTCACCCAAGATTATTATTATTATTTTTTTTTACTGATTTGGTAAAATGCATAATAGGATCGAATATTACCATTTTACATATTCTGATTGGATGAGAAATTTCAAGGATGCTGATTTAGGTATACTGATTGCATGGCTATGAAAGTAATTCCATGTTTACTTCATCAAATCCAGAATATATCTGAAAAATTAATTAAAACATGCATAAATTACTAATTTTGCATTGCATCACCAATTTGAGCATGCATTAAATTTCCATTAGTTCAAAAGCATGTCATTAATTCTGCTTCCACACTCAATTTAAACTCAATACAATATTTAAGCATAAACTTGAGATTTATGCATTTGAATTGCATATAAAAATTCCAAGCATTTGGATTACTCAGTTTTAACATAAACTAATAAATTAATGTGATGCATATTTGTGAAACAGGTCTGATTTCTGTACTTAAAAACATGGCATAGTTTATTATTAACTATATGCATCTAATTTATTTCATTTAAATAAACACATTTATTTTCAAAATCCATTTGTTCAAATAGCTTAGAATAAAAATAAATCTATTAATAATAATAATAAAAAAAATATATATATATATATATGTGTGTGCATAGCTGTTAAACAACCGAAATTCAATTAGTAAGTGTATGAGATTGAGTACAATCAGCAGTAAAACACAATTTTTATTCATATCCCTATCTGAATGAACTACTGATTAATGGTTGTAATAAAGTGTTTCCTGTAGAGATTCACTGTCTTCACCACATGTGTTTCAGTGTTTTGTTGAAACGTGGGTGGATGTATTCATGTGCATTTGGCTCATTAAACGCCAGGCATCTGTCTGTACACAGACAAGGTCAAACTAATACACACATACATTTAAATAATGTGCCCATTGATGTGGACATGCATAGACTGGCAAAATATTTGCACACAACCAATGTCCATGAAACACATCCTGCAAAGGCGGTGCAGATGACACAGAAACTGAAGTGATGCATGCAAAAGAAAGCATTACAACATCTGAGGTGTCAGATAAATATTAAATCATTTATATGTACAGCGCACATGATTTTACTAACCTCGGAGAGGGTTCTGGTTGGGCGTCCTTTCTGTGTAAGAAAAGAACATTATACTTTTGAACGCAATGCAATCCTTTTACAACATCCTAATAATTATTAAGATGCATGAACTTAGCTTGAAATGGCACGATGCAATTCATTAACACATGAGGACACTATTAATCTGAGTGGATCAAAAATGAAAGTGCATTTAAAAACACCATTTTTACATCATCACCTAAAGGAGAGGCCGGATTTGCTCTTGAGGTTTCTCAGCAGATCGAGCTGATTCAGAGGAGGGATGAGTCTGGAAAAACACACAGAGACTGTTGGCACACAGCTAATGTGTGAAGAGGAAATGCTGCGCAATGCTTATGCAAATCTGGAAGCATCTTTAGACAGAGAAATCGAAGGTACTATTAATAAACACACCACTGACTGTGAGAGGGACAGAGAAAGAGGCGTTTGCACATGTATGCATTTATTAATACATATATACTACTACTTCATGCACAATAAAATGCATTTGTAAGAAAATTATAAAAAGTATAAGCTGATTTAGTTTATAATGCACCCCATATGAATTATAAAATGTATATTTGCATGTAATAGCTGTTTTGGGTTCAGAAAGATTTTTATGTTTTTGGAAGAAAAAACTTGTGCTGTGAATTTTTGGCTGAATTTCATTGAACAAAAGTATAATAAAAATTATGCATAAAAAAAGTACAGTAAAAACAGCAAAATTGTGAAATATTATTACAATTTAAAACAGCTGTTTTCTATGTGAATATCTCTTAACATGTAATTTATTTATTTGATGCACAGCTGTATTTTCAGCATCATTCCTCCAGTCTTCAGTGTCACATGATCTTCAGAAATCAGAATAATATACTGATTTATTGATTTACTGCTGGATTCTTCAATGAACAGAAAGTTCAAAAGAACAGCATGCATTTGAAACAGAAATTATAAATGTCTTTACCATCACTTTTGATCAATTAAATGTAAAGCCTTGATAAATAAAGTATTTTAAAATACAGTCTTTGTTTGCGTTCAGATGCTTCAAGTTCATCAACAACATTGGTTTGCTGTATTGCACAAAGCACAACAAGAACACGTGATTCTAAAGCTTTAACGTCATTCCACTCTCTCGAATCACTCAAAAGCAGCATTATCAGCTGAAACTTCACATGTGACATGCAACATCACATGCATCGCCTGCTGAACCCACATTTGATATCAAAGCATGACGTATGAATAAAACATGTGCTGTATACGCAGGTATGAAGAGAGGGAGTGTGTGTGCAGCACTGTTAACCTTCACGAGCTGCACAAAAAGAGTCAGAGAGCAGATCGATGCAGAGACGTCTGAGGAGATCTCATCTGACACCCAGAGGGATGCTGGGATAGAGAGAGAGAGAGAGAGAGAGAGAGAGAGAGAGGCGGATGGGGGAAGGAAATGCATGCAGAAGCACAAATACCTGTACATGGGCACAGAAACGGTCCTTTCGTAATAGTCCCATGTCGAAAAGAGATCCGTACGATTCAGGTTTGTGGCGTAAAACCTCCAGGCAGCCTGAGAGATGACATCACACAGAGTCAAATTAAAATATAACATACATTATAAGAATATCTTGTAAAAATGACAATGCATACAGGTTTGAAACAACATGAGGGTGAGTAAATAACGATGGGTTAGCTGAATCTGTCTTTGGAAGAAGATTTCATGGTTTTTATTTTTCACCAAGGGTGCTTTTATTTGTTCAAAAATACAATAAAAACTGTTAAAATTTTAAAATTTTAAACAGCTGTTTTCTATGTGAATATATTGTAAAATCTAATTTATTTCTGTGATGCACAGCTGAATTTTTAGCATCATTCCTCCAGTCTTCAGTGTCACATGATCCTGATTTGCTGGTACTTTGAAAATCAGAGTTTTCTCATGATTCTTCGAGACTATCAGATGGTTTCACAGCTGTGAGTTTCTCACTCATCCCGTGTTTTTTGCAGCTGACCGATGACACTGAACGTACGCGGGACGTTGAGATGAGATGTGCTGTACCTGAATTAAGCCGGCAGCTGGATTCCTGCGCTTCTCGAAATGTTTCTGCCGATGCTGTTCCTGAACTTTCAAGGCAAACCCAGAACCCAGAATCCCCTGCGGAGCGTCAAAACAAACTTTGTTAATGATGACTGGACCTAGTTCTTCCAGAAACTGAGCCGTGTCGTCTATTACATCGCACTATAATAGAGTGTCGTGACATTAAAGGGCTCATTTCTTCTGATAAAGTGCTCTTTTATTAGGTTCTTTCTCTCCCTGAGCTCTAGTTATAATGTTAAGCAAGGTTTGTGCAGCAAAAACAGACAAATCATCCCACCTTCTCTCTGAATATTTGTTGTTTGGGTGTGTGTATGTTCAGGTATTTGAGTTTCTGATGTCAAATATCCAAGTTTTCATCTTAGTTTCATTAGATGACTGAGGAGGGGATATCATACAACCCTAACACTTATATAACCCTAATACTTATATATATATATATATATATATATATATATATATATATATATATATATATATATATATATATATATATATATATATCGTGCATTATGAGTGTATTTTTAATGCATAGTTTGTTCTTTGTAATGCACTGTATGATCTCATGAATAACTGTAATCAATTTTATAGTACTTATCTATTAATTGTTACACCTGTAGAATGTTTATTTCATTTAAGTCCATTTTTGCAACTTTTCCCCTCAATTCTTTGTTTGTATCTTGTGATTTTTTTAAATTGTAAAATTAAATAACTGTATTACCTTTAGTATTTTTTTATTATTTTTTAAACGTATTTTATTTGTTTTAAAAAATAAAACATATAAATTTGTTTTATTTTTATTTTATTTAACAAAAGGTTACATTTCTTACTAATTACTTTTTACTTTTTTTTTTTTTACTATTAAATATTTAATTTAATCTAATTTTTAAATTGTGAAATGTAAATTCTGAATAGTGAGAGAAAAGTCATAATTAAATGATTTATTTTTATATCCTGTTGCATAGATGGGTTTTAGAAAAATTCTAGACATAACACGGAATCTGCAAAATTTTACAATGCATTTTGACATTTGTTACAAGTATTTATGAAAAGATTGTATGCGTTACATTATTACATTACATCACATTATGTACATTATGAATACCTTTTGAATGCAATGTTACTTTTAAAGGTTCTCTGAATGTTCTGAAACAAGTAGTAAAAACTTTTTAAACTTCCAATAATTGTGAAATGTTGAATCATAATTCACAGATGCGTTTACTTTAAAGCAGAACTGCTATGAAGGAAAACAGTTTAAGCAGTAACTGAGATTGTTATATTCATAATAAACTGCTCTCTCCGCTCCATTAAAAACCTGTTTGACTTCATCTGTTCATGTCCTCACCGCAGGCAGAGCGAAGAACGACACGCCGATCAGGGTGAAGGTCGCGGCCAGGAGACGTCCGTTCCAGGTTATGGGATATTTATCGCCGTAGCCGATGGTGGTCAGAGTGATCTGTGGGACAAGATCAGTTCAGATCCTGCACAGTAATTCAGTCACTGTCTGAGGCGCCTGAAAACTAACAGCTGAAATGAGGAAGTCTTACGGCTTCTGGGGCACATCTCACAAAAAGAAATTATGTTTTGCATAGAGGAAAAAAAGAACAGTGGGTTTTAAGATTAGGAGTAAAACTATTATATTCATACACAAATACTTGACAATTTAAATAATAGTTTTCACTTTTATTGTGTTGTTATTATATGGAAATGTGTTGTTATTATATATACAATAAAAATATGATGGAAATAATCTCCTAATGTAAAAATTATCTAAATGAAACTAAAATATATACATACGTATAAATGAATATATTATTATATTAAATATTATTAAAAATAGTATATTATACATTACATTTTTTGTGTGTGCATATATATATATACAAATACAAATATTTTTTAGATTTTGTTCAGTTTCGCACACAAATGCACACACAAAAAATAAAATGTATAATATACTATTTGTAATAATATTTAATATAATAATAAAATAATTAATATATAAATTAATATATATATATATATACACACACACACACACATACAAATAAATATAAAAAATAATACTTTAATAATATACAAATATTTAGATTTTTTTCGGTTGTCTCTTTTTAAATAAAACATAAAAATAAAAAAAACTATTATATAATATTCTTTTGTTTGTTATTATAACATGATTTGCCCCAATAAGAACATACAAAGTAACTGATTTATTGATTGATTAATCTGTCAGTCAAAATAATGCAACAAATAATCTAATCTTTCTATGAAAGCTCATTACAGATGATGTGTTAAACAGAAGAATCAAACCAGAAAGATAAATATTATGCAAGAGCCATCCACACATGATTCCTCTGATCTTTCTGAAATCGCATCTCATCAAACTCAACGAGTGATGAACATCGCTGCATAATTAATGATCCTCACAGAGTCCTGCGTGCAAACTTTATCTGATATCCTTGAGTTTATTTCCAGAGGAATCCCGCCAGCGCTTCACTGGAGTCCCTGAGTGCTGATTAACTCTATAATAAAACTGAAAATATGAAACCCAGCAATGCAGAAGCGCGTCTACACCAGAGCACTTACAGAATGTCAAGAAAACAAATGGTGTTCATCCGTCCATTAATGTGCTTCAATGAAGAAGCGAGTGAAATGCAATCTGCTCATGATATAATATCGATCTCCGGCTGCATTATGAGAGACTGTGTGCATGCCACATTACTTCAAACACGTTTGTTAGTGCGAAGGGCTTACCAGACCCCACCAGAGCGCATCGGCGTAGGTCTCGAACATCTCGTTATCTTCCTTCTCAGCGAGATACACCAGGAACGAAGCCAGGATCAGACACAGGAAGCCAATGTACCACGCCGTGATCAGTTCCTGTTAAACACAACATCGAGAAATATCAGTCTCAAGAGTCTTCTCTGAAGCTTGTTGTGTGTTTATAAGCCAACAACCCATGAATGATGATGGTGATGATGCACTAAAGTGGCAATGGAGCATTATGCTTGACTTTTGGTTTTGCAAATGCTACTTTTGATTATTTTACAATTAGCAAAAGTGTGGTGCAGGGTCAAAACCATAAAAAAAGAAAAAAAAAAGAAATTATATATATATATACATATTTGATACTTTAAATAAAAACCAAATAATTATTTTAATTTCAGCTAAATGGAAAAAACACACCTCAAAATTACAGTGACATTCAAATGAAAATGGAACATATATAAATAAAAATGCATTCAAATTATTAATAATTTACAGTAAAAACTACAGTAAGAAAGAAATGAATTTAAACCATATAGACATGTAAAAAAATAAAAATAAAATAAAAACAGATAAACAAAATTACCAAAACTTTAAGTAAAATTAAAATCAAAAGAGTAAATATGAAAATAATTGAAAATATTTAGTAAACATGGGCAAAACATTTTTATTTGTAATTTTTAGTAGGTTATTTTATTCAGGTTTAACAATTTTTTTTTTCAGTTTTAGTTTAGTGTTATTTATTTTATTTACATTTAGTAGTTTTAGTGCTTCAACTTCAGACAAAAATTATAAACGTTGTTTTGAAAGCTAACAGAAATAGGTTTTCATCTAATATTTATATATTTATTTTTCTTTCAGCTTTATTTCAATTGATGCAAAAATGTTAAATAGTTGTAGTTTTAGTTAACAATGACCCATAATCTCAGCATGAAAAAATCCAAAGAAAAGCAACGTCAGAGTTTTTGCTCTGTCAGCAGCGAGCTTCTCTGCTCCTGTTAATGCATCTTCCTGTGGATGCTAAGAAACGAGACACCGCTCAAACACAGACGCTGGAACGTTACGCCACTGCGACTCAATTTAGACCGAAAAATGCACCGTCACACACTTTCTTGCCCTTCAGAGAGAGAGAGAGAGAGAGAGAGAGACGTCGCCCGAGGGACCTGAATAAATGAATGGCAGGATGCTTTAATCAGACTCTTGACTGCAGTCTGATCCTCTCTTCTGATTAATCTGGCCAAGAACTGACCATCTAGAAGGCACAGAGAGTCGTTCACTTTGTTTAGAAGTGCTGAAATAGCAAAAAAAACCTCATTTTATTCTGTGAACGGCTGAACAGAGAAATTAGAAAACAGTTTGGAGTAGGTATGATTTTGGAACAAGTCTCTTCTGCTCACCAATGCTGCATTTAAAAAGTCAAAGATACAGTAAAAACAGCAATATTCTGAAATATTTTTACAATTTCAAACAGCTGGTTTCTGTGTGAATCTCTGTTAAACTGTAATTTATTTCTGTGTATTTTCAGCATCATTCCTCCAGTCTTCAATGTCACATGATCTTCAGAAATCATTTAATATACTGATATGCTGCTCTAGAAATATTTCTGATAATTAGCTTAATTAGATATATTTGTGGAAAATGTGATGCATTTTACTTTTGAGGATTCACAGATGAATAGAAAGTTCAAAAGAACAACATTTACTTGAAATAGAAATCTTTTGTAACATTATTAAATGTCTTGACTGTCACTTTTGATCTATTCAGTGTCCATTCTGAATAAAAGTATCAATAAAAACCCTCTAAAATATATGATAGCTTTTCTTTGAGATTTTAATATCATCAAGTCTTAATTTTTATCTCAACACAGCATGAATAACCTTGTTTTAATATACTCAGCATTAATTATTAATCAGACTAATGCTGCTGTTTCACAGACGTCACCCTGCTAGCATGCAACTCCTTTCAAACTCATTCATATTTCAGAATGTTTACAGTGAACATGCAATTTCTATAACGCATCTGTTTATTAGAGAAAATGTGTTTCATCACTTGGACAACGGACGATGCTCCCCGTCTGTTTTCAGTGAGTATAAAACTGCTGAGGAATCACGCAAGATGGAGCTGCACCGCAATCTAAAAATAGATTCTGTCTGCTATAGCACTGAGGAACATCAGAGCATGAGACACGAGAAACTAGTTCTAGAAGTGGTGTATTCTATCTGCATTAAGTGCAGTTTGAGTTGCATTAACGTTTCCAGATGAACTGAGCTCTAAGAAGAATAGTGTCACTCTCATCAATGCCTCAGTGAACAGAGAATGTTCTCAGAACGTTCTGGCAAGGTTCTCTCAATGTTATGAACAAAAAAAGAAAAGAAATACATGTATGAACAAAAGCAAGTCCTTGATGGATGTCTTATCTTTTTAAAGTCAGGTACTTTGAAGACTCTTTACACCCTGCTCTTTAATAACATTATCAAATCATTAGCATAAAAACATTTTTAAGTTACTACTTGTTTCAGAACATTCAGAGAACCTTCAAAAGTATCATTGCATTCAAAAGAAACATTCAAAAGAAACATTCAAAAGTAACATTCCATTGCTTGCAAAATGATAAAATGTAACCTAAAATGTTCCCTTAATGTTTTAGTTAACTCTTTACAAGAAGGTTCCATTGGTTAAATTATTAACTAACATGAACAAACAATGATCAATACATTTATTACAGTATTTATTAATCATTATTAATTTATTAATGTTAGTTAATGAAAATACAGTTGTTCATGGTTATTCTTGTTTGTTCACAGTGCATTAACTTAATGCACAATGTGAAGGTTATGTTAACTTTAGATTTTTATAATGCATGAATGAATCTTAAATGCTGTAGAAGTGCTGTTCATTCTTAGTTCAGGTTAACTAAAGTAATTAACTAATGTTACCTAACGAGTGTTGCCATACTTTTCTGTAACATTCACATAACCAAGAAAAAATATTTTTAAAACACACACACACAAAAATAGAAAAATTAAAAAATAAGGACACTGTGAACGTTCAGAAATGGGAACATTAGTAAAAGGTTCTTAGAATATATATTTGTTCAAACACTTTCAACTTTGCCCGTGTTTACTAACTGTTAACAGCACAGCCAATCATTTCAACGCAGTTTGCATTAAATGTCTTGTTCCTGTCAGCTCTCCGTCTGTGACCGTGCGCCCTGCATTTACAGTACCAGTTTATGTCTTGCCAAGTGCTATCGATTGCAAATCTGCAGCTGAAACTTCCTCAGGATGTCTCATTAACATCACTTTGCCCTTTTCCTCCTCTCTTCATTGATATTGCCACACCGAGCCAAAAAGACGCCACCAGATCCGTTCCCGACCTCTCAAACCCATTTGACAAACAACACTTGACAGAACAACTCCTGTGGTTTCCATTTTTTTAAATCTGTACAGCAAAGAGCCTTATGGGACAACCTGAATAACATAAACCTCACATATTCATAATTGGGCAACTTTGCAGTTTGGAAATAGAGTTTGTCGACTGTTGATTCATGCTTCAGCTGTGGTGTTCGAGGGCATCAAACAACTTCAAAAAAAAGGTATAACAGGATATTAAATCAGAAAAAGAAAGTGAATTTAGATTAATTTGGAACAACGTGCATTGACGACTCATTCACAATAAGACCAGAAACATGAATTAAAGAATGTAAACCTGTTGACTTTTTCATGTGCATGGATATGCATTGATATTTCTTGACATGAATTGCATTTCTTCAAACAATTTGTGCAAAATAAGACCAGATGCATGTATGAAGGAGTGTAAATCGGGTTGATTTGATGAGCTTTATCTAAAGCCAATAGACCTTTACTGCCATACTGTATAAAGAAAGTATTGCAAGCATCAGAATGACTGCCGGTGTGTGAGATGAGATTTCCAGGAGCATAATGGAAGTGTTTCTGGTTACTGAACAGTTTCTCGTCTTCGGTTACCTTGCTGTGAGCGTAAACCACAGATCCCAAGAGTTTCCAGGTTCCCCCGCGTCGGTCCATGCGGATCATCCGGAGAATCTGGAGGAAGCGGAGACTCCTGATGGCCGAGGTGGCGAACACGTTCCCCTGCGTTCCAGCGGCCAAAACCGAGATCGAGGCGATCAGCACCATGATGTCTGACCAATAAAAAAAGAAATAAAATATATAATCAAATGTTTATGTGACAGAAAATCTGCAAATTGACATGCATTTGGCAAACTGCTTTTTGCATTTTATCTCTATATAAGTAAATTTATTTTCTGCACACCAAGGCCATGTTTATTTGATCAAAAATACAGTAAAACAGTGAAATATTATTACAATTTAAAACAACTGTTTTCTATGTGAATATCTGTTAAACTGTAATTTATTTCTGTGATCAAAGCTGTATTTTCAGCATGTCTTCAGTGTCACATGATCTTCAGAGATCATTCTAAAGCAGCATTAATTGGAAATAGAAACCATTTTTAATATTATAAATGTCTTTACTGTCACTTTTAATCAATTTAATGTGTCCTTGATGAATAAAAGGATGCGTTAAAGATACTCACCGATAACACAGAAAGGTTTCCGGGCGAATTTTAACCTTCCCCTCCATCCTCTGTATCGACAGCAACATCCTGCAGACCAGATCCTTACAATGTATTCCACTCCGAAAACCACAATGGTTACAATTTCCTACAAACACACAGACAGACGTCATGTTAGCATGAGATCAATGCACACGTGTTAAATCAATACCCCTGTGATAATACATACCAGGATGTAGAGGGCGTCTTCGGAGCTCTTCTCGTATTCTTTGATGGTGGAGAACACGGACAGAACCAGACAGGAGAAAACCAGCAGAAAACTGAAATGACAAGAAAGAAAAACTGTTTACATGACGTGCATTGGATTTGCATGTGATTTGTGCAAAATAAAAACAAATGCATGTATTAAACCAGAAAAAAACTGAAAAAAAAGTTTACATGATTTGCATTGAATTTGCATGTGATTTGTGCAAAATAAAAACAAATGCATGTATTAAACCAGAAAAAAACTGAAAAAAAAGTTTACATGATGTGCATTGAATTTGCATGTGATTTGTGCAAAATAAAACCAAATGCATGTATTAATACGGTAAACATTTTTTGTTGTTGTTGTTGGTTTGATCAGCATAATGAATTACTTTATCTAAATAAATCATGTTGCATCTTTTAAAGATTTTCCTAATGAAATATCCAGCAAATAGAGACAATAAGCGAGTGTTTATTTGTAATCTGTCCTTCAGATGCCACATTAAAGTGGGTTATTGCATTGCTGACACTGTTTTTTTCACCATCTCTCTGTCGGCGTGAGCTCTGCTGTGGTTCCTCAACAAACTCAATAAGAATCCTGCAGGAAGTGCTGAGCTGGCCGCTGATGGCCTTGGCCACAGACATATGAGTAATAGCGTGATATCAGCCTTGACACACACTAGCCCTCCGCGTGAACACATCACACAAACTATTTACTGACACAAACATTATAACTCCACAACACACCGACCCAAGGCAGTAAATTTTAGAGGGATGCACTTTTATATTATCATGTTTATCTACTCTACAGAAAAATAAGTTTATCTACTCTGACAGCTAACCTTTGGAGATAGTAGTTACAGCTACATCCAAAATTCACATAATAAATATTATGTAACTAATAGTGCTAATGCAATTTAATTAGAACGTGCAAAGCACCTCATAGTGCGAAATATAAATGATACTGCTGTATGTACAGGTGAATAAGGAGAGAAATGTATTTAATAATAATAATAATAATAATAAATTAATAATTTATTTTTTACAAAAATATATGAAGTGCAAAATAATAATAATATAATTTATATAAATATCAAATACATAATAAAATATATTTAATATAAATATATTGCAAAAATAATAGATATATAATTAATAGCAGATATATAATTATATATGTTTACTGTAATGTAATAACATAATGATTATATACACATATACATGAATATATTACATATATTTAATATCATGCTCCTCAGTATGTATGTAATAATATTTGTAAGGTTTTGTTTAATAAATAAATAAATGTAAACAATTACATTTAAACGTATTTACATTTATGAATTCATTAAATAGTATTTTTGCTGAGCAATAACAGTGAATATGCAATAAATAAATAAACAAATAACACACATTTATTATTTATATTGTAATAACAAAATAAAAAATAAATAGTAAGATGCACAATTTTACTTCTATATATTTTCATGCATTTTAATTATTTTGATCATCTTTGGTTGTATAATATTTCTCTAGTACAGATGCTTCCCTTATTCTTCACTTTACTGTAACATCATTATGGCAGAAGAATCTAATTTTCTCTGCGAGGTCATGTTAGAGGTTCATGGAAAGGTAAAAACTAATATTGGCACAGGTGTAGCAGCA